>NC_137195.1:884661-889661 GCF_960531495.2 Zeus faber
GAGAGACAGGGAGGGAGGGAGAGAGAGAGAGACAGGGAGGGAGGGAGAGAGAGACAGGGAGGGAGGGAGAGAGAGACAGGGAGGGAGGGAGAGAGAGGGAGAGGGAGAGAGGGAGAGAGAGACAGGGAGGGAGGGAGAGACAGGGAGGGAGGGAGAGAGAGAGACAGGGAGGGAGGGAGGGAGAGAGAGAGGGAGAGAGGGAGAGAGAGACAGGGAGGGAGGGAGAGACAGGGAGGGAGGGAGAGACAGGGATGGAGGGAGAGAGAGAGAGGGAGCATGGTGTGGGGGAGGGGAAGAGGAGTGGTTGTGTGTAGTGTAGCATAGAGGAGTGTACAGCCACAGCCTAAGTAATAATAACATAGATATAATAATAAATATAATAGATACATATAATAATAAAACATACAATAAAGATATTATAATAATTATAAATATAATAAAGATACATATAATAATAAAACATATAACATAGATATAATAATAAATATAATAGATACATATAATAATAAAACATACAATAAAGATATTATAATAATTATAAATATAATAAAGATACATATAATAATAAAACATATAACATAGATATAATAATAAATATAATAGATACATATAATAATAAAACATACAATAAAGATATTATAATAATTATAAATATAATAAAGATACATATAATAATAAAACATATAACATAGATATAATAATAAATATAATAGATACATATAATAATAAAACATACAATAAAGATATTATAATAATAATAAATATAATAGATACATATAATAATAAAACATATAATAAAGATACATATAATAATAAAACATATAATTAAGATATAATTCATATAATATACATATAAAACATATAATATAGATATAATCATAAATACAATAGATACATATAATAATAAAACAGATAATATAGATATAATTAATATAATATACATATAAAAATAAAACATATAATATTGATATAATAATAATAAATATAATAGATACATATAATAATAAAACATATGATAAAGGTTCAGGCTCCTGGTTCCTTGTGTTAGATATAAACGACAGTTTTTTGACTTTCCATAAAACACTGTCACTTGGTATCGAGCAGGGCAAGCAGCAGGGCTCCCGACCCTGTGCCAAGCGACTGCTACAGAGCGATGGGGACGGCAACCTGGACATATATGACATCACATGATGATGTCACAAAGCGCCCGCTCCACAAACTAATCACGCTACACCAACGTTCCGCGAAATTCAGTAAATTTGAACCGGTTTTTCACCAATTCCTGCTCCAAATATGATCGATGTGGATCAAACTTGAACCACAAGATGTCTGCAACGGCCCGAGTGGAGACCTCCAGACCTGGAGCGAGGGTCCGGTCGCTGTGCAACACTTGTAGAGTCAGAAATGCCAAGGAGAAAAATTATAATAAAAACCCAAACAGAAACAATAGTGGTCCAGCCCGTCAGGTTAAACCCTAATAATAATAACTATAATAATAATAATAATAATAACTATAATAATAATAATAATAACTATAATAATAATAATAATAACTATAATAATAATAATAACTATAATAATAATAACTATAATAATAACTATAATAATAATAACTATAATAATAACAATACTACTACTAATAATAATAATTACTATAATAATAACAATAACAACTATAATAATAATAACTATAATGATAATAACTATAACAATAATAATAATAATAATAATAATAATAAAAAGTGTATAGCTTTTTACAATGCTCAGACAGTAAATCACATTATAGTACTAGAAGTAGTAGTAGTAGTAGTAATACTAGTGGTGTCTACGGGTAAAAGATGTGTTTACTAGTACTAGTAGTGGTTTCTAGTACAAGTGTGTTTACTAGTACTAGTGGTGTTTATTAGTACTATAGTACTTGTAGTGTTTCCTCGTACTAGTAGTGTGGTGTTTACTAGTACTAGTAGTGTTCTCTCTCCTTACACACACAAGATTGTGCATCTGACAAAGGTTCATTTTGCATGGTTTGAACTCCACTGCTGCCGCTCCCGTCGGCTGTAACATTGTGACATCACAACGCTGTGAGCTCACTACTCAAGGCTTGATTTGGGGGGGTAGCGTGGCGGCCTCGGCGTCTCTCTAGCCGCCTCCTTGTCGCGCTTGAGTGAAGCACAATCTGTACGTTGATTTGTTGGTGTACTTTTGGTTAGAGTAACGTCTTCAGTGCTGTGAGGAGGTGGATGGGTGACGGTGCTCAGCTGCTGTCGTCGAAGCGGTGGAGGGTGCTGCTCTCAGCGGTGCCGACGGTGGAAAGATGCTTCCGCTTGAAGGAGCAGGTCTGCAAGCTCTGATGACAAAAGTCCAAAAACAAATGCGATTTCCTTCCATTTGGAGTGAACGCTCCTGGAATCCGGCCCCGGCACCTCGCTGCCCCGGCACCCCGCTGCCCCGGCACCCCGCTGCCCCGGCACCCCGCTGCCCCGGCACCTCGCTGCCCCGGCACCCCGCTGCCCCGGCACCCCGCTGCCCCGGCACCCCGCTGCCCCGGCACCCCGCTGCCCGGCAGGGTTGCAGCCTTTATGTACGTTTGAAACATTTCACTGGACCCTAAGCTGAGATATTGACCTTTGAACCCTGACTAGGGGTCACCCTTGAAGCCCTCCGTCTCAGTAATTAAGTGTACTTGGGTAAGTACTTGGGTGTTTTGGTCCGTGTACCTTCCAGGGCGGCTGGTGTCAACATTTCAAATGGCCCAACGTATAATTCAGGGCTTTGCAGCGGACCCCTGTGGCTTGTGGAAGGCAGCAAGTCCCCACCGCACCAAGCCTCCTCCCACCTGCCACTCCTTTTTCAGACATACCTTCTTTTCATTTTTGGGTCTATCACAATACAACTGGGTATGGAAGCTCAGGAGGTAGAGCTGGTGGTCTAGTGATCCAAAGGTTGCTGGTTCAATCCCAGGCTCCTCCTGCTAGCATGCTGTAGTGTCCTTGAGCAAGACACTTAACCCCTAATTGCTGCGTCCGTCTGTGATTGAACAATTGTAAGTCGCTTTGGATAAAAGCGTCTCATCAATGTAATGTAACAACTACTTTACCCACGAGGCCGTTGCAATCAAGATGCACTACAAAATGACAGACAATGTTCGTTTCTAGGACTGGGATTTCTGTTTGAAACATTTATAAATTATTGCATAAATATTACGCAGCTGTTGTCATAGTTTTTGCTCCTGTAGAAGCCACAAGTCTGTTTGATATCAACCTTGTTTGGAGAAAAACATGTTTTATTAACCATGTCGTAGAGCAGCGATTCCCAACCTATGGGCAGGGTCCTGCTCGTGGGCCGCCAAGTCATGGGTAAAATACATCGATTTCAACTTGAGCTGATGATCTCAATGGATGTTTGGCAGCATCAGGCACTAACAAGCAAGAGGACATTGGGACTTCGTCCTGCCAGGTCCTGGCAGGACGCTGGGCAGGGGGGACCAGAGGGAGCAGGTCCTGGCAGGACGCTGGGCAGGGGGGACCAGAGGGAGCAGGTCCTGGCAGGACGCTGGGCAGGGGGGACCAGAGGGAGCAGGTCCTGGCAGGACGTGGGGCGGGAGGGAGCAGGTCCTGGCAGGACGCTGGGCAGGGGGGACCAGAGGGAGCAGGTCCTGGCAGGACGTGGGGCGGGAGGGAGCAGGTCCTGGCAGGACGCTGGGCAGGGGGGACCAGAGGGAGCAGGTCCTGGCAGGACGTGGGGCCGGGGGGGACAGTCCCTGTCAAACAAAGCTCTGAAGCCATGTCAACGGCACCGTCACCTCCACACAAAACACCAACAGGTCAAGGTTCTGGTCGTTGTGGCCGCCAACACTTTGGAGGTTTTCGAGTGGACCGTGACTACACTACCCATCACTTACTAGGTATTAGAAGTAGTACTTACTTACTTACTCAGAGTGCTTAGTGTTTACTAGTGGTGTTTAGTTTTACTGGTAGTATTTACTAGTAGTGTTTAGTGTTTACTGGTAGTATTTACTAGTAGTGTTTAGTGTTTACTAGTAGTATTTACTTGTAGTGCTGGTGTTTACTGGTAGTATTTACTCATATTTAGTGTTTACTGGTAGTATTTACTCCCCATATTTAGTGTTTACTGGTAGTATTTGCTTGTAGTGTTTAATGTTTACTGGTAGTATTTGCTTGTAGTGTTTAATGTTTACTGGTAGTATTTACTTGCAGTTTTTAGTGTTTACTGGTAGTATTTACTCGTTGTGTTTAGTGTTTACTGGTAGTATTGACTAGTACTGTTTAGTGTTTACTGGTAGTACTTACTTGTAGTGTTTACTGTTTACTGGTAGTATTTACATGTTGTGTTTACTAGTAGTATTTACTTGTTGTGTTTTGTGTTTACTTGTAGTGTTTACTGTTTACTGGAAGTATTTACTTGTAGTGTTCAGTGGTTACTGGTAGTGTTTACTTGTAGTGGTCAGTGTTTACTGGTATTGTTTACTTGAAATGTTTAGTGTTTACTGGTAGTATTTACTCATTGTGTTTAGTGTTTACGGGTAGTATTTACTCATTGTGTTTACTGTTTACTGGTAGTATTTACATGTTGTGTTTACTGGTAGTATTTACATGTTGTGTTTACTGGTAGTATTTACTTGTTGTGTTTTGTGTTTACTTGTAGTGTTACTTGTAGTTACCTGTTACTTGTTGTGTGTGTGTGTCAGTGTGTGTGTGTCAGTGTGTGTGTGTGTGTCAGTGTGTGTGTGTCAGTGTGTGTGTGTGTGTGTGTGTGTGTCAGTGTGTGTGTGTGTGTGTGTGTGTGTCAGTGTGTGTGTGTGTGTGTCAGTGTGTGTGTGTGTGTGTGTCAGTGTGTGTGTGTGTGTCAGTGTGTGTGTGTGTGTCAGTGTGTGTGTGTGTGTGTCAGTGTGTGTGTGTGTGTCAGTGTGTGTGTCAGTGTGTGTGTGTGTGTGTCAGTGTGTGTGTGTGTGTGTCAGTGTGTGTGTGTGTGTGTGTCAG
>NC_137195.1:892161-904661 GCF_960531495.2 Zeus faber
GCTGCTGCTGCTGCTGCTGCTGCTGCTGCTGCTGCATCTGCAGCTGCTGCTGCTGCTGCTGCTGCTGCTGCTGCTGCTGCTGCTGCTGCTGCTGCTGCATCTGCTGCTGCTGCTGCTGCTGCTGCTGCTGCATCTGCAGCTGCTGCTGCTGCTGCTGCTGCTGCATCTGCTGCTGCTGCTGCTGCTGCTGCTGCTGCTGCTGCTGCTGCTGCATCTGCTGCTGCTGCTGCTGCTGCTGCTGCTGCTGCTGCTGCTGCTGCTGCTGCATCTGCTGCTGCTGCTGCTGCTGCTGCATCTGCAGCTGCTGCTGCTGCTGCATCTGCTGCTGCTGCTGCTGCTGCTGCTGCTGCTGCTGCTGCTGCTGCTGCATCTGCTGCATCTGCTGCTGCTGCTGCTGCTGCTGCTGCTGCATCTGCAGCTGCTGCTGCTGCTGCTGCTGCTGCATCTGCTGCTGCTGCTGCTGCTGCTGCTGCTGCTGCTGCATCTGCTGCTGCTGCTGCTGCTGCTGCTGCTGCTGCTGCTGCTGCTGCTGCTGCTGCTGCTGCTGCTGCAGCAGATGCTGCTGCTGCTGCTGCTGCAGCAGATGCTGCTGCTGCTGCAGCAGATGCTGCTGCTGCTGCATCTGCTGCTGCTGCTGCTGCTGCTGCAGCAGATGCTGCTGCTGCATCTGCTGCTGCTGCTGCATCTGCTGCTGCTGCTGCTGCTGCTGCTGCTGCTGCTGCTGCTGCATCTGCTGCTGCTGCTGCTGCTGCTGCTGCTGGTGCTGCTGCAGCTGCTGCTGCTGCATCTGCTGCTGCTGCTCATTGTATTTCATTCATTGTATTTTAACATTGATACATACACATTGACATTGATATTTGCCTCCACAACAACTGGGTCGTGGCCGGGAGGGTTTTTGGTTTTGGTTTCATTGGTCGTTGTCAGCAGCGTCTCAGTGCAGCCAGGCTGATGACCCCGGTGCAGCCAGGCCCTCGAGCTCTGCTGGTGCAATCTGCTCCGTAAGGATCCGTGTGCAAAAGTAAAGAATGTGAGCGCCAGCGCAGCCAGACAGGAACGGCATCACTACACTTATCAGTTGTAAATAAATAGAACTTCAAATTATTGTAGCACAGTCGTTGTTTTGATTGAAAATGTCAATTTATATGGAAGTCGGGGGGGGGGGGGGGTAATGTAACTGACCTTGTTTTGGGATAAATGATTTTTATTTCGTGCCATGTGGTGCATTCTTTTTTTACCAACACTATATAAAGCCTGAAGATTTAAATATTTGTACATTTGAATTCATTTATTTATAGGTTTATAAAATACATTATTATTGTGAAGGCAGTTTTCTGTTTTTTTTACAAAGCGCCATAAAATAATTCTGTTCCCTAAAATGGATAAATAATGCTGATGACCATATTGTGTCAAATAATGGTGAATATCATTTCATCCATAACGGTGCCGTTTATTCCAAAACAATGATGAAGGAACCCAGAGAGACTGATGAAGACCTTCTCACATCCAGCTGGAGAACACAGTAGAACCTGTAGAGCAGCGGTTCCCAACCTTTTCGGACTCACGACCCACTTGAAAATCTCAAAAGTGTTGGGGCCACATCCGAGCAGAGGTAATACAGGAGCCAATCAGCGTGTTCTCAGAGGACCTTTATTTTAATAATCATATGCATTCTCATACATACAGTGCAGTGGTGGTAAAACAAAAAAACAGCTGGGTTAAAACTCAGGACTCACGCCAGCGCTGATAAAACTAACAATAACAGGACATGAAGATGAAGTCACCTCATGAGAAGCTGGTGCTGCCTGGCAGACACCACCTGCTTGACGTCCGGCTTAAGGGACGACGCTCTCAGGTGAAGATCTGGATCGACATTCACTTTATTCCTGGATTTCGTGACACGTCGTGGGGGGAGGCATCAGAAACCGCGCGGCTCTGTCGGACCAATCGGGAGAAGCAACATGAAGCCAAAAGATTGTCGGGTACCTCTGTGAGAAGACACAGACCTGAGAGACAGTTTCAATGCGCTGTCGCAGGAGAGATCCACAGAGCGAGGGGCTCATCACCGTGGCCGGCCAAGGGCTTTTCCACCCAGCTGCGCTGCACATCTGGGAGGGGGACGTGTTCGGCTTGGTCCTCAAACCGTGCGGTGCTCTTTGCCGTGATCGGTCACGATGACAGGAAGCTCCATCTCTTGTCAAAAAATCAGAGAGATTCTCAAACGACTCAACGTTTGACCGATCAACTCGCCTGGACCACATCGCCAATTCTCATTCAAACGACTTTCTCTACGCTCGTCAGCAGCTGTTCTGACACATTCCCTGTCATCTGGTCAACCCTGCGTCTGACTGAGACGTCAGAGATGAGTTTGATTGGCTCTCACGCCTTCCCTCCCAGCATCACCTCCACCTTCTCTTTTGTGGCGGGAGGAATTCAGTTCTCCATGATTGTTTGTGTCTTAGCAGGCTTGGGTATGAGTCGAGCGACCTGATTGGAAGCTTCCGCTGCCTTTGCGTTCTCGGTGCTCATACGTGACGTTACCATGACGATCTTCTCGCCCTGATTCTCCTTGAGTTTATGACGGGAACATTCAAGCGGCTCGGACGTGTCCTGTCGGTGTTTTGTGTGAGGTGACGGTGCAGTGGACATAGCTGCAGAGCTTCTTATAATAAAATCTTAGAACACATCAGGCACAGCTTGAACAGCAGTGACGCTTCGTCCATAAACATCCCAGTCATAAATCTTCAGCGCTGCTCTTTGTTTTTCTGTCCCGTCCAATTTGATCATCACCTCAAGTTCAAAAATGTACAGGTGCACGTCCATCGTGGTCCGGCTTGGATGTAGTACCCCCTAACATAAGTTCCTATCAGTGATGATGCTTTTTTCAAGGTTTTACAGAAAAAATATCATGATTTTTTTTTTTTTTTTTACATTTAAAAAGTTTTAATTTTAAAAAGTTTTTTTTTTTAATATTTTTGAATTTATTTTTTCAATAAAATCGATGTGTTTTGCCCATGATTTGACGGCCCACTAGCAATACCCTGCCCATAAGTTGGGAATCGCTGCAGTAAAGGAACCGGTTCGAGGAACCATGTATCATGGCAAAAACCTGATGTTGTTGTGGTCCTGACGTCTTCCTGGACCTCTGTGCTGCTGGACCTCTGTGCTGCTGGACCTCTGTGCTGCTGGACCTCTGTGCTGCTGGACCTCTGTGCTGCTGGACCTCTGTGCTGCTGGACCTCGGTGTTGCTGGACCTCTGTGCTGCTGGACCTCTGTGCTGCTGGACCTCTGTGCTGCTGGACCTCTGTGCTGCTGGACCTCGGTGTTGCTGGACCTCTGTGCTGCTGGACCTCTGTGCTGCTGGACCTCGTGTTGCTTGACATCGGGGCAGAAGAGAGCACCACCAGGTCTCCAACCTGGATAATTTCACCTTTTCACCTGTTGGTCCTGATGAGGTTCAGGATGGATCTTCTCTATGTTCCTCAATCTCAGGACAGCAGAACGCTGCGATGAGGGCACATGGTCAAGCCCAGGTCTTCAGGAGTTAGACATGGTGCGTTTGCTGTGGCTTTCAACGACCGGGTTTCTCCGCCCGACGGTTTACGTGTTCCACCATCTCTTATTAACAGTGGGAATAAAGAGAAGAAGAACCTCCTTGCCTGGCTGGACCTCCTGAGGTGGAGCTGGTCAATTCCAGGAACATCACTGGGCATTCTGAGCAGACTCCTCTAAACTGTGATGGGGAGGTGGCTCCTCCTGCTCTGCATCCTTTGTGATATCAAGCAGACGATGGAGATGGAGAGAAGCCGGAGGAGGCCTCCCTCTGAGGAGCACCTCCCTCTAAGGATCACCTCCTTTTCAACCACCTCCTGCACCATTCTGCAGCTTTGGGACAGGAAGTGAGAGCTGCTTTGTTTGACATCTTCTGCTGCTTCTCTGGCCACAAATAATTCTCGAGGTAATTATTTTCATATTGATCTGATGATGCTGCCTCAGCGTTTCATCCTGAAGCTAAAGGAGCTGACATGTTCTCAAGGTTGTGTCAAGGTCTCTCGTTCTCTCTATTCAAAAGGGCTTTATTGGCAAGGGGCACAGGCGTTACACACACACACATACAGTATATAATATATAAATATATATATATATATATGTGTGTCTATATACATATATACATACATATATACATATATTTGTATATATATGGAAAGGGTGGGTATACATATATATGTATATGTATATATATATATATACATATACATATATATATACATATATACATATACATATATACATATATACATATGTATATATGTATATATATATATATATATATATGTATATGTGTATATATATATATATACTGTATATATATCCACATTAGTAGAAAATAACTTGTAGAAAAATCCAGACTTGCAGTTAAAATTTTTGTGAGTAAATAAGTGAGAATTATAGAAACACTGCAACATTGTTTTCTTTTAAATGAATGTATTTAAAGATATTTGTCCTGAATGTACAATAAATCTGTCCAGAGATCAGCACAGTGCAGGCACACAGCTGATTGACAGGCTCCATGGTGCTTGTATTTTATTGGACACGCCCGTTTCCACTCACAGCAGCTTCACATCTTTCTGCTGTGTTTGCACATTGCTGTGATACTTGAGCAGATACTGAAGTTTTTTGTTATCAGCCGCGTTTTCAAAGTGTTTTTTGGTGGCTAATATAAACCCATATATACTGTCTCTCTCTCTCGCTGTCTCTCTCTCTCTCTGTCTGTCTGTCTCGCTGTCTGTCTCTCTGTCTGTCTCTCTCTGTCTGTCTCTCTGAAGAAGAAAGAAGAAACAGTTTTTATTCATCACACACACCACACTACAACACATGCTTGCACACACACACACATGCTTGATGGTGCTGGTGAAATGGACTCTCTGCATTGAACCATCCTGGCTTGTCCTTCCTCCGGGGGCACAGCCAGGAGCAGTGGGCAGCGTACGTGGACGCGCCCGGGGACCAGGTGATAAGTGTCCATCGCTGGTCAGACCATGATGGGTGCATGTTTTGGGTGGGGGACCTTACTGACGTGAGGTGGAGGAAACCCCATGTGAACACGGGGAGAACATGCAAACTCCACCCAGAAAGGCTCCTGTTTGGGAGATAACCCACCGGAGCACGGTGCCAACAGCGCCCCAGGCGGGAATCAAACCCAGGACCTTCTTGCTGTGAGGCAGCAGTGCAATGCTCTGCACCACCGTGCCACGTAGAGAAGTCTCTCTCTGTCTCTCTCTCTGTCTCTCTCTCAGTCTCTCTCTGTCTCTCTCTCTGTCTCTCTCTCTCTCTCTCTGTCTCTCTCTGTCTCTCTCTCTGTCTCTCTCTGTCTCTCTCTCTGTCTCTCTCTGTCTCTCTCTCTCTCTCTCTGTCTCTCTCTGTCTCTCTCTCTCTCTCTCTCTGTCTCTCTCTGTCTCTCTCTCTGTCTCTCTCTGTCTCTCTCTCTGTCTCTCTCTCTCTCTCTCTGTCTCTCTCTCTCTCTCTCTGTCTCTCTTGTCTCTCTCTCTGTCTCTCTCCTCTAGTTTCATCCCTTTGTCTCTTTTGTCAGAACCCTCAGCTCTGGTTGCCCCCCCTCTCTCCTGAGTATTTCCTCTCCTCCATCTTTTTATCTTTGTCCAACCTCCACCCCCTCCTCCACCCCCCCCCCTCTTTCTACCTGGGGGGTTGTTCTTTATCCTTCATCTTTGTTTTCTCTGCTCCAACCCCGGACTCCTCCACTGAGCTCTGCACCACCTCCCTCCACCTCTTTCTCTCTTTCCCTCCTCCTCTCCTATCCACCTCCTTCCCTCCACCCTTTTTTCTCTTCTCCACCTCCTCCTCCTCAAGGAGATGGAGGAGGAGGTGGAGGTCGTATGAAGTGTGATAATGAGATGAACTGATGGATTATGGATATTGATAAATGATAACCTCCTCCTCCTCCTCCTCCTCCAGAACAAGGACAAGGAGCGTATGAGGGACCGGGAGAAGGAGGCGCGAGAGAGGGAGGCGCGTTACAGCAACGGTCACCTCTTCACCTCCCTCACCGTGTCGGCCATGACACTCTGTTCATCCTGCAACCGCAGCATCACGGCCAAGGAGGCGCTGAGCTGCCCCAGTACTACACACACTACACACTACACACTGAGTACTACACACTAACACTACACACTGAGTACTACACACACTAACACTACACACTGAGTACTACACACTAACACTACTCACTGAGCACTACACACTGAATACTACACACTGAATACTACACACTAACACTACTCACTGAGTACTACACACAAACACTACACACTGAGTACTACACACTGAGTACTACACACTGAGTACTACACACTAACACTACTCACTGAGTACTACACACTGAGTACTACACACTAACACTAGTAGGCGCTCAGCTGCCCCAGTACTACTACACACTACACACTGCACACAGAGTACTACACACACTACACACGACACACTGAGTATTACACACCGCTTCATACTACACACTACACACACAGTATGATTATGTATGTATAAAGTGTGTGTGTGTACATGACATCAAGTTATTATCATTATGATGTCATCATCTGTGTGTCTGTCTGGAGAGAGACAGACAGGTTCCCCCTCCGTGAGGACGAACCCAGACAAAGAAGTCAGTGTGAAGGAAGAGCTCCCCCTCCTCCCCCATCCACCTGGGGACGAGAGAGAGAGAGACAGACAGACAGTCTAATGCCTGTCTGTTTGTCTATCGGTCTGTCTCTCTCTAATGCCTTTCTGTCTGACTGCCTGTCTGTCTGCCTGTCTTACAGCCTGTAATGTGACCATCCATAACCGCTGCAGAGACAGTCTGGCCAGCTGCACCAAGATGAAGCAGAAGGTGAGACAGGATATCTACCAGTCTGTCTAGCTGACCCTGTCCCTCTACCTGTTTACCTGTCTACCTGTCTGTCTACCTGACCCTGTCTCTCTACCTGTCTGTCTACAGCAGCAGAAGTTAGCTCTGGTCAGGAACAGTTCAGCTCTGCAGAACGTTACACTCAGAAGTAAAGGTAAGTACATCTGTCTGTCATTCTGTCTGTCTATCTGTCTGTGATTCTGTCTGTCTGTCTGTCTGTCTGTCATTTTGTCTGTCTGTCTGTGATTCTGTCTGTCTGTCTGTCATTCTGTCTGTCTGTCTGTCTGTCATTATGTCATTCTGTCTGTCTGTCTGTCTGTCATTCTGTCTGTCTGTCTGTCTGTCTGTTCGTCTGTCTATCTGTCGGTCTGTCTGTGTTCATCTCTGTCTGTCTGTCTGTCTGTCTGTCTGTCTGTCTGTCCATCTGTCCCTGGGCAGGTCGCTGTATCTGTCTGTCTGACATACATGTCTTTTAACGGACTCACTGATCTTCCCGGAAAATCCCTCTTGAGCTGTGACTTAAAGGTGCAGCGTGAAGGATGTAGTGGTGAGGCTGAACACCACCTCCCCTCACCCCACCTCCCCTCACCCCACCTAACCTCACCCCACCTAACCTCACCCCACCCTTTCCAAAGATGTAGGAGAAGCTTCAGGTGAAGTGCAGGTCCCTCTCTAGAGCCGGTGTTTGGTTTGTCCCATCCTGGCTACTGTAGAAACATGGTGGTGCAACATGGCGGCCTCCGTCCAGCGTACCCGCTCCCTGTGTAGATAGAAACGCTTCATTCTAAGGAAAGGAAAACACAAGGTGATAATCAGCTCATTAAAAGCTGATGATTCCTATTATTATATGGGTAATATTGCATTTCTGCCGAGTCCCCCCCCTAGCCCTCCGCACCGCACCTCCACACGTACCTCTCCCACAAGGACCCGCTTTTCATCTGAGCAGCTTGTCGCTGCCCCCTGCTGGTCCAGCTCTGCACCTGCTCACTCTTCTTCTGCTGCGTTGCAGCTCCCATGACCAAGGAGAGGCCCAGCTCAGCCATCTATCCCTCCGACAGCCTCCGTCAGTCGCTGCTGGGGTCCAGGAGGGGGCGTAGCGGCTTGCTCGCCAAGAGCGTCTCCACCAACAACATCGCAGGGTGAGAGCAAAACTCATCACGTCAATGTCTCTGACAAGCTTCTGCAGCGTCTTCAAGTCGACATATGAGGTGAGGTGTCTGGTCTGAAAGAGAAACCTCCCCAAAAAGAAGAACATCCACAAAAAGGAGAACATCCACAAAAAGGAGAACCTCCCCAAAAAGAAGAACGTCCCCAAAAAGAAGAACGTCCCCAAAAGGAAGAACCTCCCCAAAAAGAAGAACGTCCCCAAAAAGGAGAACGTCCCCAAAAAGGAGAACCTCCCCAAAAAGAAGAACGTCCCCAAAAAGAATAACCTCCCCAAAAAGAAGAACGTCCCCAAAAAGAACGTCCCCAAAAAGAAAAACGTCCCCAAAAAGAAGAACCTCCCCAAAAAGAAGAACCTCCCCAAAAAGAAGAACGTCCCCAAAAAGAAAAACGTCCCCAAAAAGAAGAACGTCCCCAAAAAGAGAAACATCCCCAAAAAGAAGAACGTCCCCAAAAAGAAGAACGTCCCCAAAAAGAAGAACGTCCCCAAAAAGAGAAACATCCCCAAAAAGAAGAACGTCCCCAAAAAGAAGAACGTCCCCAAAAAGAAGAACGTCCCCAAAAAGAGAAACATCCCCAAAAAGAAGAACGTCCCCAAAAAGAAGAACGTCCCCAAAAAGAGAAACATCCCCAAAAAGAAGAACGTCCCCAAAAAGAAGAACGTCCCCAAAAAGAGAAACATCCCCAAAAAGAGAAACATCCCCAAAAAGAGAAACATCCCCAAAAAGAAGAACGTCCCCAAAAAGAAGAACGTCCTGAAAGGCAGGAAGTGAGAACCTTGCTACTGATGGTTCCCTGTCCTGCAGATCACCTTCACCCATGACACCAATACCACAACCACAGTATATGCAATACTGGGTATTGCTTGTATAGGTGTATATGCAGTACTGGCTATTGCTTGTATAGTGTGTAAATATGCAGTACTGGCTATTGCTTGTATAGGTGTATATGCAGTACTGAGTATTGCTTGTATAGGTGTATATGCAGTACTGGCTATTGCTTGTATAGCATGTGTATATGCAGTATTGGGTATTGCTTGTATAGAGTGTATATATGCAGTACTGGGTATTGCTTGTATAGGTGTGTATGCAGTACTGGGTATTGCTTGTATAGGTGTATATGCAGTACTGGGTATTGCTTGTATAGGTGTATATGCAGTACTGGGTATTGCTTGTATAGGTGTATATGCAGTACTGGGTTTTGCTTGTATAGGTGTATATGCAGTACTGGGTTTTGCTTGTATAGGTGTATATGCAGTACTGGGTATTGCTTGTATAGGTGTGTATGCAGTACTGGGTATTGCTTGTATAGGTGTATATGCAGTACTGGGTATTGCTTGTATAGGTGTATATGCAGTACTGGGTATTGCTTGCTGTACAGGTGCGAGGACTCCCCCGTGGGCTTGAGGAGGATTCTGTCGCAGTCGACCGAGTCTCTGAACTTCAGGAGCAGAACGATGTCGCTGGAGTCGCTCAACGATGACGGTAAAGCTGGGGTTTCCCGCTCAGGGTGGAGGTTGACGGTGTCATGGGAGCAGAGCATTGATTTGCTGTGTTGCTGCACCAGGGGAGCCCTACTACGCCCCCCTGCTGACGGAGCTGCAGGAGGAGGGCGGCTGCGTCTCCGCCGACAGCTGGAGTTTAGCTGTGGACTCCAACTTCCTGCAGAGCCAACGCAAGGACACCATCAAACGGCAGGACGTCATCTACGGTACGGCTACTCTGTGTGTACTAATACCTGTACTAATACCTGTACTAATACCTGTACTAATACCTACACCTCTACCTGTACTAATACCTACACCTCTACCTATACTAATACCTCTACTTCTACTAATACCTCTACCTGTACCTATACTAATACCTCTACCCGTACCTATACCAATACCTCTACCTATACCTCTACCAGGACTTCAGGCACTGATTTATATGTATATCTATACATATATACCTTAGATGTATATAGAAGGCAAGCAGCTGTACTTCAGAAGTGTGTGGAATATAAATGTAAATACTACACCTTGTAAAGTACATGTTGGAATGTGTAAAACACCAGATTTCAAATTGATAATCTGATTGAAAATAAAAGACATAATAATGAATGACCCCCTGCAGAGCTGATCCAGACAGAGTTCCACCACGTGAGGACCCTGAGGATCATGGAGGGCGTGTACCGGCGGGGCATGCAGGAGGAGGTGCTGCTGGAGGCGGGGCAGCTCCACGCCGTCTTCCCCTGCCTGGACCAGCTGCTGCAGCTCCACACGGGGCTCCTGGGGGCCCTCCTGAGCCGCCGGCAGCAGGGCCTGGTCCCCGGAAGCCAGAGCAACTTCACCATCACCCGCCTGGGAGAGGTCCTCATAAAGCAGGTAACACACACTACACACACACTACTCCTGCCGCCTGGGAGAGGTCCTCATAAAGCAGGTAACACACACTACACACAGAGATTTACACGTGTGTGTGTGTGTGTGTGTGTGTGTGTGTGTGTGTGTAGTTCTCAGGTCAACCTGCTGAGGACTTCAGGAAGCTTTACTCAGAGTTCTGTTGTCGTCATCCCAAAGCTGTGAAACTGTACAAGGAGCTTCTGACCCGAGACAAGAGGTTCCAGCACTTCATCAGGGTAGGAAAACCTGGACCGGCCCGGCTGAAACCTGGACCGGGACCAGCTCAGGGTCTGACAGGGTATAAACAAGGTTCTACTACTGTTGCTTTCCACTGATTCTCTCTATCCCATAATGATCAGAGAGTGAGCCGCGGCCCGCTGCTTCGTCGTCATGGCGTCCAGGAGTGTATCCTGCTTGTGACCCAAAGGATCACCAAGTACCCGGTTCTGGTCCAGAGGATCCTGGACAACACCAAGGGTAAACACACACACATACACACACACACACACTCTAGACAGTTGCTAAGCTAGCTGATCATCGCTGAGTGCTCTACTGCCCCCCCAGGTGATGAGGAGGAGGCGCAGGCTCTGAGCACTGCTCTGCTCCTCCTGAAGGAGCTCCTCAGCTCGGTGGACCAGGAGGTGCTGGACCTGCAGCGGAGCCAGCGGCTGCAGGAGGTCCGGTCCCGCCTGGACCCCCGGGCCCAGACGGAGCTCCGGGGAGGAGGCGTGTTTGGAGGAGGCGAGCTGCTCCGCAGGAGGCTTGTCCACGACGGGACGCTGCTCTGGAAAACCCAGAGCTCCAGAATGAAAGGTGGGAGGGGAGGGGCTGGGGGGAGGGGATAAGGGGCGGGGCTTCAGGCTCCAGTGAAAAGTCTGGGTGGGGGGTAAGGGGCAGAACTTCGGGCTCTAGAAGGAAAGATGGGGGTGGGCCAAGGGGCGGAGCTGCAAAATGAAAGATAGGAGTGGGTGGGGCTAATGGGAGCGGCGCTTCAGGCCCCAAAGGGAAAGATGGAAGAGGTGGGGCCACGGGGCCACGGGACTCAGGTTCCATCGCAGGTTTAATTAGTTTGACTGACGTCAGTTGTCATGTGGAGTAAACTGTGGAACCTATGTTGATGTTCCAGACGTGCAGATGCTGCTGATGTCTGACATCTTGGTTTTCCTGCAAGAGAAAGACCAAAAGTTCATCTTCCCTGCACTGGTGAGTCAATTGCACCTCCTCTTTACCTCTGCTCCTCCTCCCCTACACCTCTGCTCCTCCTCCTCTAGACCTCTGCTCTGATAGAGGACCAGATGTGAACGTGTCCTCCTCTTGTCTCCTTCCGTCCGCAGGAGAAGCCTCCCGTGGTGTCCCCTCTACCTCACTACTCCTCCTCTACCTCACTACTTCTCCTCTACTTCACTAACCCTCCACTTCTCTACTCCTAGTATGTAACGTATTGAGTGGTTGGACTTGACAGAGGTGTCCTCGTCTTCCAGGAGAAGCCTCCCGTGGTGTCCCTCACTCGGCTGATCGTCAGGGACATAGCCAATCAGGAGCGAGGGATGTTCCTCATCAGTGACTCTGCCCCTCCAGAGATGTACGAACTCTACGCCTCCTCCAAGGACGACAGGAAGCAGTGGATGAAGCTCATCCAGCAAACTGTGCTCAGGTCCGCCTCCGACGCCCCACATCCCAGAATAACCCGTCACAACACCTGACATCCCATAATAACCAGTAACAGCACCCTATATCCCACTCCCTCAAAACCAGACCCTACTCCTTCAAAACCACACCCACTCCCCCCCAAACAGCCCCTACTCTGTCAAACCACGCCCACTCCTTCAAAAGCCACGCCCACTCCCTCAGAGCCACGCCCTCAGGAGGATGTGTTTCCACTGCAGGCGGCAGGGTTACACCCTAACCCATTATGACATGTCTCTCTACCTGTCTCTCTCTACCTGACTCTCTTTTTTCCTGTCTCTCTCCAGCTGTCCGTCCAGAGAGGAGTTCCCGCTGATTGAGACAGAGGATAAAGCTTTAGTACGCAGACTGCG
>NC_137195.1:909661-922161 GCF_960531495.2 Zeus faber
CTCCATTGAACGTCCTCCATTGAACGTCCTCCATTGAACGTCCTCCATTGAACGTCCTCCATTGAACGTTCTCCATTGAACGTTCTCCATTGAACGTCCTCCATTGAACGTCCTCCATTGAACGTTCTCCATTGAACGTCCTCCATTGAACGTCCTCCATTGAACGTTCTCCATTGAACGTCCTCCATTGAACGTTCTCTATTGAACGTCCTCCATTGAACGTCCTCCATTGAACGTCCTCCATTGAACGTTCTCCATTGAACGTTCTCCATTGAACGTTCTCCATTGAACGTCCTCCATTGAACGTCCTCCATTGAACGTTCTCTATTGAACGTTCTCCATTGAACGTCCTCCATTGAACGTCCTCCATTGAACGTTCTCCATTGAACGTCCTCCATTGAACGTTCTCCATTGAACGTTCTCCATTGAACGTTCTCCATTGAACGTTCTCCATTGAACGTTCTCCTCCGTTTGTCTCATTTCCTTGTTTTTGTTCCCATGCTGCAGCTCGCCACAAGGAGGCGGAGCTGCAGCGACGTGGAGCCCCGCCCCCTCGCCCCATTGGACCAATTAGACTGCGTTTGTGACGTTGGCCAGGAAGAGAAGGAGGGAGACGTGATCAGGATCTCGCCGCGTTCCGACAGCCCCCGAGGTGAGTGCTCAGTACCCAGCATGCACTGGGGCGCAGGGCCTCAAACCCCTGGAGGCTTTGTGTGAAAAGTGATGTTAGAATTGAAAAGAATTGAATTTGTAAAATTTTAATCAAAACAAAACGTTCTTCACAACACTAACCAGAGGGTGTAGCACCTGGGGGCCACGCCCACCCCCAAAGGGTGTAGCACCTGGGGGCCACGCCCACCCCCAACAAGCTGTGAGGCCTCGGCAAGATGGCCGCTGCCGTAGGGTCATGCGAGGCCTCATTGACTCAGAGAAAGGGCCACGATGCTGAGGTGGAGATCTGCGGCTCCTCAGGGAAGGAGGAGCCTCCACAGTCCAGTTGGAACGTGTCCGAGGCCCCCGGGGGCCTTGAGAGCCGACGGGTCCTCCAGAGCTCCAGGGCCTAAAAGCTGCTGCGTCCCCTCTGAGCGTTAGGGCAACGACAGGTCAGACCTGAGACGGCTCCGGTCCCAGGAGGACACAGATTAAGCAGGAAGCAAGAAGTGCAGCAGGAAGTGAAGTGGGAGGTGAAGCAGGAAGTGAAGCAGGAAGCAGGAAGTGCAGCAGGAATTAAGCAGGAAGTGCAGCAGTAAGTGCAGCAGGAATTGTACCGAGGAGCAGGGGCCCAGGGGCTTGGGGGCCCGGGGGGGGGGGCACTCCCCAGCTCCTTACCAGGAGGATTAACCCCTGACAGACATGTCTCTTGAGTGGTCCAGCAGACAGCAGCAGACAGACAGGTTGCTCTGCTCCAGGCTCCGCCTCTGAAGATGTTTAACTTGTTTGTTTTCAAGTTTTTTATTGCATCTCAACTTCCTTGAAACTCCTCTTTCCTCCTCAGACCTGCAGGACATCCCTGAGGAGAGCGAGTGCGGAGCAGAGACCACGTCCACTTGAAGCTCCGCCCTGTGATGTCACTTCCTGTTTGGGTTTGAAAGATGGCGCTGCAGACTATTCCAGGAGATCAGCCGAGAACTTTCAACATGACGATGTTCTGCTGGTTCTGAAGGATATGGGGAACTTCCTGTTTGAACATGGAGGAACCTCCTGTTTGAACGTGGAGGAACTTCCTGTCCTCACACGGTGGAACTTACTGTCTTCACACGGTGGAACTTCCTGTTTGAACGTGGAGGGACTTCCTGTTTGCTTCCTGGATGCTGAATGTAAAATGTTAAACTCTACGTTTGACGTCTGAAAGCTGTTTTTTCCTCCATAATGTATGAAAACATGAAGAATACTTAATAACTTTATAACGTTATAATATAATAACGTAATAATATAATATTGTTATAATATAATAACGTAATAATATTATAACGTTATAATATTATAACGTTATAATATAATATCGTTATAATATAATAACGTAATAATATAATATCGTTATAATATAATAACGTAATAATATTATAACGTTATAATATAATAACGTTATAATATATTAACGTAATAATATAATAACGTAATAATATAATAACGTTATAATATAATATCGTTATAATATAATAACGTAATAATATAATAACGTAATAATATAATAACGTTATAATATAATATCGTTGGCTGGTTTTTAAAGTGTGGAATGTCAGATGTTTATGGATTTTATTTTTAGTTTTAAGTTTTGAGAAAAAAGATAAAAAAGACTTTACGCTGCTCGCTGTAGAACAACAATTTAACGTATTTATCATAGTAATTATTATGATTATTGTTATTACTATTATTGATGTTATTGTTATTATTGATGTTAGCTGACATTTTTATCATAAAGGTGAAATTTAGATTTGTAAAAGCGTTTACATTTACTGGATTACTTCGAGCTGGAGCTGGGCAACATTTCCATGGAAACGGAGGCTTCCTGTTTGTGGGCGTGGCCTGGCGCTGCATCTCTGCCCAATCAATGACCAGTGGGCGGAGCTTGTAACAACATTCTGCTTTGACTTTTCATGACGTTCCAGCTTTAAACTGTTCAGGAAGTGGACGCGTCGCCATGGCAACGCAGGTTCTCCGTTTGGCTGAACTCAGTTTTAATATTGATCGATTGTAAATGTTTTACATCGTTGTTTTCAAGATGTTTCTTCTTCTCTGTCTCTATATCTGCGTGCTGTTCATAAACCTCAGTCATTGATATCAGCCTGGTGTGGATCTGTCCCTCCCCACGGTTACAGCAGGGTGTCAAACACAGGCCCGGGGGCCACATGCGGGCACTTTGATGTGGTGATCATGTATTGATTCAAATCAATGTTGAGTGAATCCACACAAATGAACTTGAGTTTTTCAAAATATGAAACAGAATAAAGAGATCAGAGGAGAGATATTTCTAACAGGATTACGAGGTGATCCACTCAGAAAAAAAACAACAAAAAAAACAAACAAACAAACAATCAAACAAACAGGCAGGCAGGTGGTGTGGGGGTGGTGTAGGGACGGTGTGGGGGTGTCGAGGTTGTGTGGTTTGAGCAGCCACGAGTGTCTTGGGTATAGGTAATTGGGCCTGGGATCAGGGTGGCTGTACACCTGTTGTTCAACAGAGCAATCAAGGAGCGCCAGGTAAATCACCTTCCCCCACCCACACAGCCTCCGTCATGACGTGTCCATCCGCTCCAGGCTCGTTCCATCCGTCCTCTCTGCGTTCAACTGGTGATTTACCTGTCGCCCCTTGATTGCTCTGATGAACAGCGGGTGTAAAGCCACCCTGATCCCAGGCCCAATTATCACACCCAAGACTGGTTTGAAACTCACACCACACCACCCCCATCCCACCACACCCCCACACCAACACCACACCACCCCACTAGCCCCACACCACCACCACACCCCCACACCACCCCCACCACACCGCCCCCCCACAGCACCACACCCCCACACCACCACCATGGAACAATCCCACATCAGTTTGTCCAGGGAACCAGCTGACTGAGGGTGGATGCAGAGACACCTCCACCCTGTGCCAGGAGGAGCTGATGCTCAAACCCCATTGGCTCACAGAACTCCAGGGTCTCAGGGCTCCAGGGCCCTTCTCCACACACCTGTGATAACTAACCCTCCTACTGTCATAGGATGGAGTCAGTTGTCGTGAGAAGAATCTCTGCTCAGCGCCCCCTAGCGTCAAAGTGACAGACTGCACATGTGCAGTATAGCAGCGACAGAACGGGTGTGGCAGTTGTCATGGTAACACATTGACTACCCAGAAGCCTCTCTGTTCTGCAGCACCGTGCTTCTTAATGAGGTTGACCTGAGTTCACTACGGCTTTTGGATGAAAAACCTAATTAAGTGCAGTTCATACCTCACGTTCCCTTCGATAAACGGACGGGGGGGCAGGTGGAGAAGGATGTTTCAGACAACGCCACAACCTTTGACCTTTGACCTCCAGACCATTCCCAGAAGCTGAAGTTGATGGATGTGTGAGAACTAGAGATCGTAGTTAATAAAATGCTTCATTATTTTTAATCCCCGTTTCCTTTTGTAGAAATGTTACAGCTCAGATTTATAAATATATGTCTTGTGAAAATATCGACATTTCCAAACGGTTGAATCATTTCTTGTGGCAGTTGCATCTTGTGGCCAGCAGGTGGCGGCGGCGCGCCGTGTTTCTCCTTCAACAAACATTTTCTGTTTATGTTTGGTGTTTTAATATTTTCCAAATATTAAAATGTTAAGTAAAATCTTTATATTTTAGTTTGAACTTTAAAAGGATATAAAAATTCGAAATTAATACGAAAAAAAAAAAGTAGAAACGCTTAGCGCAGAGCACTGGCTGCGTACGTCCGGTCGGGTGGAGCATAAAGGAAGTGCAAACCCGGAAGTGAGGAAGAGGAAGCTGCAGCTGAAGTTTGTGTGAATCTCATCAGGTTGGAAAGAAACGAAAGAAACGAAAGAAAAGAAAGAAAAGAAAGAAAAGAAAGGAACGAGGCTCCTGTGCCCAACGCTCCCACAGCCTCTTAGCTTGATAGCTGGTAGCCTGTCCGCCTGCCTGCCCCGCGCCCGTTAGCCAGGAGCTAGTTAGCCTGTTAGCCTGTTAGCCTGTTAGCCGCTAGCCGAAGGTTATCTGGACTTTCTGCAAAACTCCGTAAATAAGCAGATACACGGTGAGTACTTCTACTACTGTGTACTACCGTGTACTATCGTGCACTACCGTGCACCTTTACTTCATCCCTTCTTATTGATCCGGTAATGGATTTCCACCTCAACATTTATCATCTTAACATCCACACATTCATATTCCGTGAACTGTTCTTTTTGCTTCCCCAATGATGGCAATTTGCAATAGTGTCATTATGTAATAATTATACATTTTATTAGTACTGTTCTCTTCCCAGAGATCAGTAAACAAAACCGAAAAATCTTCATCATATGAAGTTTATTTGATTTACTTACAGTTCTGAATCGCTGATATCGTGTCTGTGAGCACGATATCAGTGTACTGTGTTATTATGATCTGACCTCTGACCCTGAACCTCCGATCCCTCACCCTGACCTCTGACCCCTCACCCTGTACCTGACCCCTAATCCTCTGACCCTTCACCCTGACCCAGAGCCATGGCCGGGGTGAACAGCGTGGAGGCGGTGAAGAGGAAGATCCGTGTCCTGCAGCAACAGGCGGACGATGCTGAGGAGCGAGCGGAGCGACTGCAGAGACAAGTGGAGGAGGAGAAGAGGAGCAGGGAGCAGGTGGCTGCACTGCTTATAGTTATTGTTATTAATGTTGTTATTATTGTTAATGCTATCATTAATGCTATTATGACTATTATTATTTAGTATTATTGCTATCATTGTTATTATAATTAATATTATTATTACTTTTATTATTATTAGTGCAGTGCCCATTCAAAATTCCTGTTTGGAACGGGCTGCACTGTGGACGTCAGCGCCTCAGTGGTAGAGCCCTGAAGCCCTGCCCCTGCATACGGCTTGCTGTTCCAAGCCCCGCCCTGCAAGCAGCCCGATATTTATTCAAAGTTCATCAATATTACACGTGTCGTGTGTCCAAACTGGACACTGCACGTCCTTGTGTCCCAGAAACACACATCAAGTGTGAAGTAGATCAGATGAACAGTTGTCCAGATAATAGAAGAAGAGACAGACAGACAGATTATACAGACAGATTATACAGACAGATTATACGGGTGTCAAGCGCTGAAGGTGCAAACATCCTATTGTTGTTGTAGTTGTTTTTATTAATTTGTTGTCATGTTTGATGTTTGTACTTGATCAAGGTTCATTAAAGATTCAATAGTTTTCCTTTTTTTGTTTGACCTGGTGTTACTTGAAGGTAGGCTAGCTGATCCCGTCCACAGCCATGCACTGAGCTAACACCGTTAGCATGCAGAGTTCAGAGCGGCTGTTAATCCTCTATTGACGTCTGGTTCCTAATCCTCCAGGCGGAATCAGAGTCCTCCTCCCTCAGCAGGAGAACCCAGCTCCTGGAGGAGGAACTGGAGCGAGCGCAGGAACGACTGAGCACAGCCCTGCTCAAACTGGAGGAGGCGGAGAAGACGGCGGATGAGAGCGAGAGGTACACACTGTGTACTACACACTAAGGATTTTATAACTAGTACTGCCTACTGTAACTACTATATATAGTTATATAAAATAGGCATAACAACATAGTGAACTATTCTGTCTCTCCAACTGTCTGTCTCTCAGGGGGATGAAGGTGATAGAGAACAGGGCGCTGAAGGATGAAGAGAAGATGGAGTTTCAGGAGTTTCAGCTGAAAGAAGCTAAACACATTGCAGAGGAGGCGGACCGCAAGTACGAAGAGGTACTAGTACACACTGATACTAGTACACACTGATACTGTTACTCCTGGGTACTAGCACACACTGATACGGTTACGACTGGGTACTAGCACACACTGATACGGTTACTACTGGGTACTAGTACACACTGACACTGTTACCACTGGGTACTAGTACACACTGATACTGTTACTACTGCGTTGCTATGGTGACTTTTGGAATAGTGACCTAGCAGCCTGTCTGTCTCTCAGGTCTCCAGGAAGTTGGTGATGATAGAAGGAGAGCTGGAGCGGACAGAGGACAGAGCAGAGCAGGGAGACAGGTACACGTCATAACGTACACGTCTGTTTGAAGAGAACCTTCCACCCGCAGACAGGATGACAGCTAGCTGGACTCGTAGTGTTTAAACTAAAATAACTGTCTCTCTTCCTGTCTGTCTCTTCCTGTCTGTCAGTAAGGTGCGTAGCTTGGAGGAGCAGCTTCGGAGTTTTGACCAATCGCTGAAGAGCCTCCAGGCCTCTGAGGACAAGGTACCGTCCAATCATACACCAGGGAGAGGGGCTTCGGCATCACCTTTGACCTGGAGCTCCGCCCCTTTGTCTGTACGATGGAAACTGCTCCCTGATTGGCTGTTTCTGTCCAGTATTCGCAGAAAGAAGATCGTTACGAGGAGGAGATAAAGAACCTGAGTGGCAAACTGAAGGAGGTAAAACCAGCCTCAGGGCTCCATAGTAACGGTTGTCCTGGCAACCAGATGTGGCCGTTGTCGACCATCTGGTGCGTCTGGTTGCCCCGTTGTTGGCCGGTGCGGTGTAGCTCCTGTTCAGGAATCTATAGATTTATCTGTTGATATCAAGCAATTTTGATTTTTTTTTTTTAAAGGAAATTTGGCAACCACTTTGACAGGTGTCAGGCCATGCCCTGCATACACTACAGCATGGGTTACCATGGAGACAGCGGATTAAAACCACTTACTGTCCCTCAGGCTGAGACCAGAGCAGAGTTCGCAGAGCGGTCGGTGGCCAAGCTGGAGAAGACCATCGACGACCTGGAAGGTAAGCACACAGCTAGCCTGTTAGCTTAGCATGTGGCCTGTGGCCTGTTGCCATGGACACGGCTCTGATGGCTCCGTCTCGTTGCAGACGCTCTGACTTCGGCCAGAGACGCCAACGTCAAACTCCACGAGACGCTGAACCAGACGCTGGAGGAGCTTAACTCCTGCTGAGGAGCAAGGCATTCCACTCGTCCTTCCTGACCTTCTTAATGGCGGCCATCTTGATAACAGTATTTAGTGGCGTCAGCACGGCCAATCACAGCACATTCCACTGCCACACCGCTAGCAAATGAAAAGCCACGGGGAAACGGAACCCCCGCCCCTTATTGATAAGCCACTAAAATTCTATTATTATTTTTTTCCTCTAAATGAAGTAAAGTTTGAATCTTGTTTTTAGGATTTTCCAGTTTGTTTACTGTGACGTCGTATTTTCTAATAAAGGATCACGATTAATTACATTCCAAAGCGGCTGAATTAATTTTTATTAAAAATCAGACAGGCACAGATTTAATGACATTCGTCTACTTATCGTCAAAAAGGAGTCGAATGAAACGTGTACATTTCAATACAATACAAATACATTTCAAATGCAGTTTTTGGGGTAAAGTGTGAACTGAGGGAAACACCTTCAGAGTTATTTGAGATGAATGATCAGATCTGACAGCTTGAATAAAAACACGCTTTTGGTTTTAAAAGCGGTGACGTTCAGAATGATGGAGGCCAAAATATACAAAACAGCAAAATGAGTTCTGGCCAATCAGATGGTCTTTGTGCATCAGATGGTGGTGGTGGAACGGCCTCTTCACAGCTGGTGGAGGAGGAGCTGAGCTCAGCGATGAAGTGGATTCTTGACTTGGAGCCATTTGAAAAGCTCCACGGTGCAAACAGCTGTTTGAAAGGGAAAGGTGCACGGTGTAGCGGTGTCACCACCACCACGGGAAGAAAAGGAGGGTCAAAGGCTGGCTGATGGAGCAAAGGAAGGAGCCACGCCCTAAAGCTCCACTGACATTGCTGCCGATCTCATGAACAAAGTCACAATTGATTTGGCCACAACGACCAGAGATGTTTGGAGGAGAGAAGGTGTGGCCTTCCACCCCAACACCACCACCCTAGAATCCAGCAGGCTGCTGGTGCTGCTGCTTTACAGAAAGTACATGAAGGTTTGAAGATCAACTCCAAATTGTTCAGGAAAACCTAAAATCCTCAGCAGGAAGGTTGGGTCCTGGTCGGGTCCCGGACGCAGTTAGATGTAGAAGAGTTTAGAATTTGAAGGTTTTGGAATGACCTTCCAAAAGTCCTGACTTAGTGCTCATGGAGAACATGTGGACTGTGCTGAAGAACAAGGCGGTGTCAGTCACCGGCTTTAGTTGAACTGCACCACCTGTCAAGAGGAGCGCTCAAACATTCAACCAGGAGCTGGTGGAGGTGGACATGGCCAAGGGACATGTAAGCAAAGACGAGCCACCATCAGAGGCTCGTGTTCTTAATATTCTGAAGTCTAGTTCTGTTAAAACGCTTGACTGTTGTGTACTGTGTTCATATTCTCGTGTTTATTATTTATAATTTGTATTATTAAAATAAGTTTGTTTACAAATTAACACTCTATACTCCAACATGGAAAAAAACAACAGTTCAAGTTGATTGGAATGGTGACGTCCCTAAAATCCAGTGTGGCGTGTGAGCGCCGTCAGCGCTGCAGGTGGGAGCGGACGTAGCGCAGGATTTCCTCCAGCTGCTCGTCCAGAGATGCAGCCTCCGCTTCGTTCTGGACGATCCAGTCAAACTGCACACCAGCGTCCAGACCGCACTCCGACTCAGCATCATCCACCCCTGCAGGGGGGTGGGGGTGGAGAGGAGGGTCGTTTGGAGAGTAATTGGTTGTAAAGACTTTCAATGAGATGACTTATGATGCTCTTATCAATACACAGGAAGTGATGTGACAGATAGGAAGTGACGTCTCGGCCAACCTGCGGTGAAGCTCCAGCCTCGCTGCCGCCGTGTTTCCTCTGACGCCTCCACCCGGACGCTCGCAGTGCGGCCAGGAAACTCCGCCCAAAACCACTGGAGGTCGGAGAGCCGCCGGGTGTCACTCACCACCTGGTTATTATTATTTTTGATAACACACACACACACACACACACACAGGTTGAGGTGTCATAGAACCGGGACGTCTCAGACATCTCGTGGTTCAAATTTGATCCCTATCAATCCACATACAGAGCAGGAAAGAGTGAGAAAAGCGATGAGAATGTACAGGAAGTAGCAGCATGTTGTTGTACCTTGATGGGTCTGTGGAGCGAGCGCTTTGTGACATTCAATTTGTTATGTGTGCGAGTTGGTTTCTGGGTGAGCGTTCACAGCCAGCGAGGTGCCAGTGTGTCGTGGTGATATGAACATGTGATAAACATGTTGCAAAAGACAAACGTGATGAAGAGAAATATTTATTGAATAAATCTTAATTTTTTTAATCCGCCCGAGAGAGCGACGCCCTCCATGACGGAGGAAGCGGTGGGCTCACATACGGCTGAAAGCGCTCCTAAACAGGAAGTAATGCTGCGTTCATTGGAAATCTAAAAACTTGGAAGTAATACTGTGTTCAGTGAACCCCGGAACACTAATCCGTGTGGTTTGAGTTTAGAAATAGTGTTATTAGTTGTGTTGTGAAATAATTGTATTTGTATATTTCCGTGTTCCAGAGTCCAAGGAGAAGCCAAAAGTCTCTAACGAAGCAGAGGACAGCACATCCACCCTTTTGAGATATATGTATATATATATATATATATATAGCTAGAGGGATACACTGTGTATATAACGATCTATATACACTGTATAAACTGTGTATATAGATGCCCTCGTACCCAGACGGGCTGGCGGGCCTCCTGTGTGGCCATGCGGCAGAAGAACCCCGGGTCCTGGCTCCGTCTCTCCTCCCCCCACTGGATCATCTGAGCCCTGAACTGCTCCTTGTAACTTCCTGCTCCCAGGAGCTGCTGGAAGTCCAGACCCTGCTCCTGGAACGTAGGAAGTACACAGGACGCACACAGGACGCACACAGGACGCACACAGGACGCACACAGGACGTACACAGGACGCACACAGGACGCACACAGGACGTACACAGGACGCACACAGGACGCACACAGGACGCACACAGGACGTACACAGGACGCACACAGGAAGTACACAGGAAGTACACAGGACGCACACAGGACGCACACAGGACGTACACAGGACGCACACAGGAAGTACACAGGAAGTACACAGGACGCACACAGGACGTACACAGGAAGTACACAGGACGCACACAGGCACAAGCTAAATACTTGAAACCAACACAGGATCTGATTATACAATCTGGATGCATCACATTGTTACACTAATGTTGTTGTTACACTAATCTCTGTCGCAATGTAGCTTGAATGTTATTCTCCCTTGTAAGTCGCTTTGGATAAAAGCGTCTGATAAATGACTAAATGTAAATGAACACTGCTGTTTGGAGCAGAAACCAGGTGGTGTAACCGACCTGTGCGAAGCAGCGTTTGAGCGGGCCGGAGAGCCGCAGGACGCAGCAGAGCTCGGGGCCCAACCTGGAGGAGAGGAACACGGTGACTGAGCCGCTCCTCGAACGCTACCACCGGCACAAGGTGACGCGGTAGAACCGCTTCAAACAGTAAATACTTGTCGTGGATCAGGTCCGTCACGTAGTCCTTCCCGGACTTCCTCTTCCCGCTGAAGAGCAGGATCCGTTGGGGCTGCGGAGCCTCCATGACGTTCGGTTCGGGGCCGGTTCTCCTGGATCCTCCGGTCGCGGCTCCTCCTCTTTGACGTCTAACGGACCACGATGACGCAGCTTCCGCTTCGCGTCGGCTGTGTTCACGGTGCGTTCAAATTCGTCGGAATTCTTATACATTTGTTATGCCGCAGACACCTAAAACCAGGTCTAGATCTGTATCCAGCTTTGTCAAACCTGGACTACTTTATAAAAACAAGCCCATGTTGTATTTCTAACACCGTTTCTGGTTTGTGAAAGTATTATTCTATTTGGGGAAATGCAGAAAAATGGGGAGGTCTCACTCTTTTTCACCACATCTAAACACATTGAACCAGGTCCAGACCGCTGTACTGGGACAGGTCGAACCTGGACTACGTTATTCCCGAGGTTAACGATTCTCCGGAACGCAGCATGAAATCGGACGCTGCGCCGCGCTGACGCAGCGTGTGGAGCTGTTTGTTTCAGGCGCCGCCTCCTGCCGCCGGACCATGTTCCCCACCAGCCGAGGCTCCTCCCTGGCCGAGAGGTGCCCTAGCTGAAAAGGAGCGCACCCACTGTGACGTCAGGGGCACGACACGCACTATTGTTCTATTATTATTTATACGTGAAAAGCAAAGTTTGTACCTGTTCTGCACAACAATAACTCACTGTGGACTACTAGGAAAAATGGTGAAACCTTTCAAAAAACGTTATAAGAAATAAATCAACTTAAACGAAGACGAAATACATAATGTTCAAGATTCAAGATTTTTTATTCCTCACATACATATACATACTTTCATACATATACATACTTTCATACATATACATACTTTCATACATATACATACTTTCATACATATACATACTTTCATACATATATGCAGTGAAATGTAATGCAATGCACCTGGTGATAACACACAATATGTCCTAGGAAAAATGTCTTTCTAATAGACAGACTAACTGACTCCTAAAACGTAATACAGTAAGTCGAATACTTATAGGATAAAATAAAAATATATAGAATAAAATAAAATACAATAAAAATAAAATGGAATAGATAGAGGGAATATGCTTATGTATATGGAATAGGCAATTATGTATATACAGATATGTGCATTAAAGTGGAATGTGAATAAAGTGAGGTAGTGTTTGGGATAATACAGCACAGTATACAACAGTACGGCGCAGCAATACGGCATCACGAACAACCCTGAACAGTGATACAGTATGCGGTACAGTATGCTACATACAGTACAGTAGGTAGTGGAGCCTAGTGCATGGCTCAGTTAGGACCCCTGG
>NC_137195.1:927161-947161 GCF_960531495.2 Zeus faber
AAATACCAACTCTAATTGAACCAGGAATGGATTCATGGAACCAGGTGGATTCATGGATCAAACACCTGTTGTGAATTTTTCCGTTCAGCTCCTTGTTAGAGAACAGCAAGTTGTGCAAAAAGTACTGAAACATTGAACAGTTGGACATGTGCATTCAAAAGTTTAGAGAAGGTCAAATGAAGTTCAGCTGGAAAGGTTATAGTGCATTTTAGCTCCATCCTGAAATTTCACCTGAAAGCCAAATAACACTAACTGTGTGTGTGTGTGTGTGTGTGTGTGTGTGTGTGTGTGTGTGTGTGTGTGTGTGTGTGTGTGTGTGTGTGTGTGTGTGTGTGTGTGTGTGTGTGTGTGTGTGTGTGTGTGTGTGTGTGTGTGGTAGGTAGGTGAGGGTTCAAACAGCTACAAAGTACAAGTGAAGTATATTTACTTTGTACTTGGTGTCATTCTACTACATTTCTCTACTTTTTACTCTTGTTCCTCCTCCGTCAGCTCCTTGTCAAACTGCCTCCACCTGTTGAGCCTCTTGTTGTTTGTGATGATGTCACCAGGAGCATCAAGCTGCTGCTGCATCACTTTCATGTCACCAGCCAGATATTGATCCTGTTTGACCTTTGACCCCACAGCCCAAGGTGCCTTGTGGAACTCCCACAATGCACCTGGGGCTGTGGGGTCAAAGGTCAAACCTGCTGCGCCTTCTAAAAGAGTTAAAGCGGTTCAGTCTCAACAACAAAGAGGCCGATACCACCACCAACACCAACAACACAACCACCACTACCAACACCACCAACAACACAACCACCAACACAACCATCACCACCACCAAAACAACCACCAACACCACCACCACAACCCCAACCACCCACCAACACCACCAACAACACAACCACCACTACCAACACCACCAACAACACAACCACCAACACAACCATCACCACCACCAAAACAACCACCAACACCACCACCACAACCCCAACCACCCACCAACACCACCAACAACACAACCACCACTACCAACACCACCAACAACACAACCACCAACACAACCATCACCACCACCAAAACAACCACCAACACCACCACCACAACCCCAACCACCCACCAACACCACCAACAACACAACCACCACTACCAACACCACCAACAACACAACCACCAACACAACCATCACCACCACCAAAACAACCACCAACACCACCACCACAACCCCAACCACCCACCACCACCACCAAAACAACCAACACAACCACCACCATCACCACCACCACAACCCCACCACCCCCACCACAACTACCCCAACCACCAACACCAACCCCAATCACCACCACCTGGTGACCAACCTCAGTGCATGATGGGAAAAAGTGTCCACACATGAAGTTGAGTCAAACATGAAACAGACACAGTGAGGGTGAGACGGTGCTCGGTCTCACCCCTGTTCTCCCTGCATCCAGATGTGGAGTCGTGGCGGCAGCGTCCTGATGCAGAAAGGCGGAGCCGGGGACGGCGCTCCACCCTCCGCCGCCTCCTTCTTCCCTGCGTCCGAAGGGGCCATGTTGCTTCCTGGAACCTTCAGCAACAAGGTGGCCCTCATCACCGGGGGAGGCACGGGGCTCGGCCGCGCCATGGCCGCGATGTTGTCCGGCCTCGGGGCCAAGTGCTTCATCGCCAGCAGGTGGAGGCTGCTCGCCGCTAACTGCTAGTAGATACATGGACAGACAGACAGGTGGAGAGAGAGAGACAGATGGATAGATAGAGAGACGGATGGAAGTACAGAGAGACAGATGGATGGAAAGATAGAGATGGACAGACAGACGGACGGACAGATGGGCGGACAGACATACAGATGGGCGGACAGACAGACAGATGGACAGACAGACAGATGGGCGGACAGACGGCAAACGGATGGACAGACAGAGACGGACAGATGGGCGGACAGACAGATGGACGGACAGACGGACAGACAGACAGACAGATGCTTTTTTTCGTCCAAAAACAGAAAAATAAAAGATAAAACAAACGTAAATGGAATCTCCCTCTGAGGTGAAGTTTCATGAAGTGTTTTCTTAAATTCTCAGCAAAGACTTTGATTGGAAGGTTTTTGCTGAAGGGGGCGGAGCCAACGCAGCAATGCTTCATACTGTATTTTTTTTTTAACGTCCGATGAGGCCCCGTTGCCAAGGAGACAAGCCGGACGCTACACAGAACAAGGCCCTCGCCCCTTGCTGCTGAGCGTGGCGGCGTTGCCATGGAAACACCACCCGCCGCTCCACCTCTCTGGGCGGGAATCGTCAATAAAGATGACGGAGGCAAATTCCATGAAAAAGTGAAAGATGAACTGACTCCTCCCCTTCCTGCTCCCCAGGAAGCTGGACGTTCTACAAAAAACTGCAGAAGAGATCAGCTGTGAGACAGGAAACAAGGTCTGTCTGAACCACAAACACTCTGTCTGTCTGTCTGTCTGTCTGTCTGTCTGTCTGTCTGTCGCTTGGTGCCCGGTCCAACGACCTGGAAATGTTTTACTCATTTACCAAAGCAGGGAAACTACCTTCCAGAAGGAACATGAAGAGGTCGGCCTGTGGGGGCAGCAGGGTGGGGCCACGTGGCGGCGGGGCCACGGGGCTGCAGGGCGGGGCCACGGGGCTGCAGGGCGGGGCCACAGGGCCACCGCATGGCTGCTTTTCCAAACCGGCTGGGGTGCAGTCGGTACGAGGACACGCCCTGTTTGGTTCCTTCCTTGTGGCTGTTTTTATTTACAGTTCGGCCTTCAGTTGTTGTTGGTTTGTTTTTATTTGTGTTGTATCATGACATCATCATGACATCATCATGACTCCTGTGTTTGTTGGTTTATTGTCGTCCAAGTGTAAGAAGTTCCAACTCGCTCTCTAGGTTCACGCGCTCCAGTGCAACGTCAGAGATCCTGTCGCTGTGGAAGCTTGTGTGGACCAGCTGGTGGAGCTAGGAGGCCTCCCTGACGTAGGTACACGGGGGTTAGCCTCACTGAAGGTGGAGGTCCAGGGTGTGGAGTAAACTGCTCCTGCAGGCTCCAGTAGATCTACAATCTGACCTGGTGGTGTAATTTGACCTGCAGGTGATAATCAACAACGCAGCAGGAAACTTCATCTCTCCGTCCGAGCGTCTCTCAGCCAACGCGTGGAACACCATCACCGACATCGTGCTCAATGGGACGGCCTACGTCACCCTGGAGGTGGGGAAGAGGCTGATCCAGGCCCAGAAAGGTAGCACTCCTGTCTCTCTCTCTCTCTCTCTCTCTCTCTCTCTCTCTCTCTCTCTCTCTCTCTCTCTCTCTCTCTCTCTCTGTCTCACCTCCTCTCACCTCTCTCTGTCTCACCCCCTCTCTTCTCTCTCTCTAGGAGCAGCCTTCCTGGCCATCACCACCATCTACGCTGAGTCTGGTTCTGGTTTCGTCGTTCCGAGCGCAGCAGCAAAGTCTGGAGTTGAGACGCTCTGCAAGTCAGTCTGCTGGCCGCTAGCGCCCCTACTATTAGCCGCTAGCGCCCCCTACGATTAGCCGCTAGCGCCCCCTACGATTAGCCACTAGCGCCCCCTACTGTTAGCCGCTAGGGCCCACTACTGTTAGCCGCTAGCTCCCCCTACTATGAGCCGCTAGCCTGCACATTGTTCTGTTAGCTGCTAGTGCTCCCTGCTGGTAGCCCTGCAAACTGCAGCTGAAGAGACCAATGGTCCAATCCCTCCTAAACTCACCTGAATCTCCCCTGGTTATCAATGAAGTGTCTTATCTAAAGTGTGTTAATCAATAAGGTGCCCCCTAGTGGCCACCGGTAGCCATGTCACTTCTGTTGTGACCGTTTGGAGTCAGGACTGAACATAGCAGTGATAAACAGGTGATACTGGGAGCCTGTGACTGTCTGATGGTGCGGTGGCCATCTTGTTTCAGGTCCCTGGCGGCTGAGTGGGGGCGGTATGGGCTGCGGTTCAACGTCATCCAGCCCGGACCAATCAAAACCAAGGTACCGCACTTTACCCACAATCCCTCACCCGTGCATATCATTATTATTATTGTTGTTATTATTATTCTCCTCTGCATTTTTCCGGCTAAAAGCAAAACTGAACCCACGGAGACAGTTGAGGTGTCGTTAGAACCGGGATGTCACAGAGATCTCGTGGTTCAAGTTTGATTCAAATCGATGCAAATTCCAAGCTGGAATTAGTGAAAGTTGACTGGAAGTAGCACAACCTTCGTACATTACCCACACGCCAAGGTTGTAAAACCTCCTGTCGGTCGGTGCAAACTATTACCCGGAAAATCATAAATAATCACAGAAAGTCATCCCCGCATCATTGGTGCCGACGCGGCAGCAAACAGCCAAACGTCACTGAGGGAGCAGCTCTACCTCCCCTGACAACACACTGAGTTGTAACCATGACAACTCACCTTTACCTCCAAACATGGAGTCTTGTAGAGACAGGAGGGTGGTGCTGTGTAGACGCATAGCGGTTGCTCCGTGAGACCGGCAACCGGGAGACCACAGACCGGGGGGAGCCCACGCTGCATTCAAGTAAATTCGGAAAATCGTGCTGCATTTCAGAGAACCCGGGAAACTGTAAAATGTACCTTACACCAATAAACTGCATCTTGTGTAGCTTGCAGATGTATTTATTATAATTATTGTTATTATTAATTTTGTTATTGTGGCACTCAGGCCACCACACACCACCTAAGTGGCTTGTGGTGGGCCCTCCAGCACAGAGACACAGACAACGGGGGGTTGAAAACACCAGTTTAATGTCGAGAGGAGGCTAGCTGGAACAAGCCAGGAGCAGTTTAATGTAGAGAGGAGGCTAGCTGGAACAAGCCAGGAGCAGTTTAATGTAGAGAGGGGGCTAGCTGGAACAAGCCAGGAGCAGTTTAATGTAGAGAGGAGGCTAGCTGGAACAAGCCAGGAGCAGTTTAATGTAGAGAGGAGGCTAGCTGGAACAAGCCAGGAGCAGTTTAATGTAGAGAGGAGGCTAGCTGGAACAAGCCAGGAGCAGTTTAATGTAGAGAGGGGGCTAGCTGGAACAAGCCAGGAGCAGTTTAATGTAGAGAGGAGGCTAGCTGGAACAAGCCAGGAGCAGTTTAATGTAGAGAGGGGGCTAGCTGGAACAAGCCAGGAGCAGTTTAATGTAGAGAGGAGGCTAGCTGGAACAAGCCAGGAGCAGTTTATTGTAGAGAGGAGGCTAGCTGGAACAAGCCAGGAGCAGTTTAATGTAGAGAGGGGGCTAGCTGGAACAAGCCAGGAGCAGTTTATTGTAGAGAGGGGGCTAGCTGGAACAAGCCAGGAGCAGTTTATTGTAGAGAGGAGGCTAGCTGGAACAAGCCAGGAGCAGTTTAATGTAGAGAGGGGGCTAGCTGGAACAAGCCAGGAGCAGTTTAATGTAGAGAGGAGGCTAGCTGGAACAAGCCAGGAGCAGTTTAATGTAGAGAGGAGGCTAGCTGGAACAAGCCAGGAGCAGTTTAATGTAGAGAGGAGGCTAGCTGGAACAAGCCAGGAGCAGTTTAATGTAGAGAGGAGGCTAGCTGGAACAAGCCAGGAGCAGTTTATTGTAGAGAGGAGGCTAGCTGGAACAAGCCAGGAGCAGTTTAATGTAGAGAGGGGGCTAGCTGGAACAAGCCAGGAGCAGTTTATTGTAGAGAGGGGGCTAGCTGGAACAAGCCAGGAGCAGTTTAATGTAGAGAGGAGGCTAGCTGGAACAAGCCAGGAGCAGTTTAATGTAGAGAGGGGGCTAGCTGGAACAAGCCAGGAGCAGTTTATTGTAGAGAGGAGGCTAGCTGGAACAAGCCAGGAGCAGTTTAATGTAGAGAGGAGGCTAGCTGGAACAAGCCAGGAGCAGTTTAATGTAGAGAGGGGGCTAGCTGGAACAAGCCAGGAGCAGTTTAATGTAGAGAGGGGGCTAGCTGGAACAAGCCAGGAGCAGTTTAATGTAGAGAGGGGGCTAGCTGGAACAAGCCAGGAGCAGTTTAATGTAGAGAGGAGGCTAGCTGGAACAAGCCAGGAGCAGTTTAATGTAGAGGGGAGGCTAGCTGGAACAAGCCAGGAGCAGTTTAATGTAGAGAGGAGGCTAGCTGGAACAAGCCAGGAGCAGTTTAATGTAGAGAGGGGGCTAGCTGGAACAAGCCAGGAGCAGTTTAATGTAGAGAGGAGGCTAGCTGGAACAAGCCAGGAGCAGTTTATTGTAGAGAGGAGGCTAGCTGGAACAAGCCAGGAGCAGTTTAATGTAGAGAGGGGGCTAGCTGGAACAAGCCAGGAGCAGTTTATTGTAGAGAGGGGGCTAGCTGGAACAAGCCAGGAGCAGTTTATTGTAGAGAGGAGGCTAGCTGGAACAAGCCAGGAGCAGTTTAATGTAGAGAGGAGGCTAGCTGGAACAAGCCAGGAGCAGTTTATTGTAGAGAGGAGGCTAGCTGGAACAAGCCAGGAGCAGTTTAATGTAGAGAGGGGGCTAGCTGGAACAAGCCAGGAGCAGTTTATTGTAGAGAGGGGGCTAGCTGGAACAAGCCAGGAGCAGTTTATTGTAGAGAGGAGGCTAGCTGGAACAAGCCAGGAGCAGTTTAATGTAGAGAGGAGGCTAGCTGGAACAAGCCAGGAGCAGTTTAATGTAGAGAGGGGGCTAGCTGGAACAAGCCAGGAGCAGTTTATTGTAGAGAGGAGGCTAGCTGGAACAAGCCAGGAGCAGTTTAATGTAGAGAGGAGGCTAGCTGGAACAAGCCAGGAGCAGTTTATTGTAGAGAGGAGGCTAGCTGGAACAAGCCAGGAGCAGTTTAATGTAGAGAGGAGGCTAGCTGGAACAAGCCAGGAGCAGTTTAATGTAGAGAGGAGGCTAGCTGGAACAAGCCAGGAGCAGTTTATTGTAGAGAGGAGGCTAGCTGGAACAAGCCAGGAGCAGTTTAATGTAGAGAGGAGGCTAGCTGGAACAAGCCAGGAGCAGTTTAATGTAGAGAGGGGGCTAGCTGGAACAAGCCAGGAGCAGTTTATTGTAGAGAGGGGGCTAGCTGGAACAAGCCAGGAGCAGTTTAATGTAGAGAGGAGGCTAGCTGGAACAAGCCAGGAGCAGTTTAATGTAGAGAGGGGGCTAGCTGGAACAAGCCAGGAGCAGTTTAATGTAGAGAGGAGGCTAGCTGGAACAAGCCAGGAGCAGTTTAATGTAGAGAGGGGGCTAGCTGGAACAAGCCAGGAGCAGTTTAATGTAGAGAGGAGGCTAGCTGGAACAAGCCAGGAGCAGTTTATTGTAGAGAGGAGGCTAGCTGGAACAAGCCAGGAGCAGTTTAATGTAGAGAGGGGGCTAGCTGGAACAAGCCAGGAGCAGTTTATTGTAGAGAGGGGGCTAGCTGGAACAAGCCAGGAGCAGTTTATTGTAGAGAGGAGGCTAGCTGGAACAAGCCAGGAGCAGTTTAATGTAGAGAGGGGGCTAGCTGGAACAAGCCAGGAGCAGTTTAATGTAGAGAGGAGGCTAGCTGGAACAAGCCAGGAGCAGTTTAATGTAGAGAGGAGGCTAGCTGGAACAAGCCAGGAGCAGTTTAATGTAGAGAGGAGGCTAGCTGGAACAAGCCAGGAGCAGTTTAATGTAGAGAGGAGGCTAGCTGGAACAAGCCAGGAGCAGTTTATTGTAGAGAGGAGGCTAGCTGGAACAAGCCAGGAGCAGTTTAATGTAGAGAGGGGGCTAGCTGGAACAAGCCAGGAGCAGTTTATTGTAGAGAGGGGGCTAGCTGGAACAAGCCAGGAGCAGTTTAATGTAGAGAGGAGGCTAGCTGGAACAAGCCAGGAGCAGTTTATTGTAGAGAGGAGGCTAGCTGGAACAAGCCAGGAGCAGTTTAATGTAGAGAGGAGGCTAGCTGGAACAAGCCAGGAGCAGTTTAATGTAGAGAGGAGGCTAGCTGGAACAAGCCAGGAGCAGTTTATTGTAGAGAGGAGGCTAGCTGGAACAAGCCAGGAGCAGTTTAATGTAGAGAGGAGGCTAGCTGGAACAAGCCAGGAGCAGTTTAATGTAGAGAGGAGGCTAGCTGGAACAAGCCAGGAGCAGTTTAATGTAGAGAGGAGGCTAGCTGGAACAAGCCAGGAGCAGTTTAATGTAGAGAGGAGGCTAGCTGGAACAAGCCAGGAGCAGTTTAATGTAGAGAGGAGGCTAGCTGGAACAAGCCAGGAGCAGTTTAATGTAGAGAGGAGGCTAGCTGGAACAAGCCAGGAGCAGTTTAATGTAGAGAGGAGGCTAGCTGGAACAAGCCAGGAGCAGTTTATAGTAGAGAGGAGGCTAGCTGGAACAAGCCAGGAGCAGTTTAATGTAGAGAGGAGGCTAGCTGGAACAAGCCAGGAGCAGTTTAATGTAGAGAGGAGGCTAGCTGGAACAAGCCAGGAGCAGTTTAATGTAGAGAGGAGGCTAGCTGGAACAAGCCAGGAGCAGTTTATAGTAGAGAGGAGGCTAGCTGGAACAAGCCAGGAGCAGTTTATTGTAGAGAGGAGGCTAGCTGGAACAAGCCAGGAGCAGTTTAATGTAGAGAGGAGGCTAGCTGGAACAAGCCAGGAGCAGTTTAATGTAGAGAGGAGGCTAGCTGGAACAAGCCAGGAGCAGTTTAATGTAGAGAGGAGGCTAGCTGGAACAAGCCAGGAGCAGTTTATTGTAGAGAGGAGGCTAGCTGGAACAAGCCAGGAGCAGTTTAATGTAGAGAGGAGGCTAGCTGGAACAAGCCAGGAGCAGTTTATAGTAGAGAGGAGGCTAGCTGGAACAAGCCAGGAGCAGTTTAATGTAGAGAGGAGGCTAGCTGGAACAAGCCAGGAGCAGTTTATTGTAGAGAGGAGGCTAGCTGGAACAAGCCAGGAGCAGTTTAATGTAGAGAGGAGGCTAGCTGGAACAAGCCAGGAGCAGTTTAATGTAGAGAGGAGGCTAGCTGGAACAAGCCAGGAGCAGTTTAATGTAGAGAGGAGGCTAGCTGGAACAAGCCAGGAGCAGTTTAATGTAGAGAGGAGGCTAGCTGGAACAAGCCAGGAGCAGTTTAATGTAGAGAGGAGGCTAGCTGGAACAAGCCAGGAGCAGTTTAATGTAGAGAGGAGGCTAGCTGGAACAAGCCAGGAGCAGTTTAATGTAGAGAGGAGGCTAGCTGGAACAAGCCAGGAGCAGTTTAATGTAGAGAGGGGGCTAGCTGGAACAAGCCAGGAGCAGTTTATTGTAGAGAGGAGGCTAGCTGGAACAAGCCAGGAGCAGTTTAATGTAGAGAGGAGGCTAGCTGGAACAAGCCAGGAGCAGTTTAATGTAGAGAGGGGGCTAGCTGGAACAAGCCAGGAGCAGATGGAACATGTCATGACACAGGCCCCTCCTGAAGGAGTGTGGACGGGCTTTTTAAACTGGATGCTCGTCAGCCGCCTCCACCCACCGGCTCCTAGGTGCTGTCTTAGTGGTGTGTGGTGTGGCCCCCAGGGGGCGTTCAGCCGCCTGGACCCCACCGGCTCCTTCGAGAAGCAGATGTTGGGTCGGATCCCGAGCGGTCGGCTGGGGACGCAGGTGGAGCTGGCCAACCTGGCAGCGTACCTGTGCAGCGACTACGCCAGCTGGGTGTCTGGAGCGGTACAGTTACAATACTGTTATTCCTTTACTATCTTATTATTATAGTACTTGATTGTTTTATTTATTACTTTGTTATTGTGTACATTGTATTTGATGACTATTTTATTCCCTTATGACTTTATTATTAATTGTATTCATGACTTTATGAACGTGATGTTGTAGGTGATCAGGATGGACGGAGGCGAGTACGTCTCCCTGGCCGGAGAGTTCAACAGCCTGAAGGCGGTGAGTCCCACCCCGGTGGCCACGCCCCCCGTGGCCACGCCCCCCGCTGCTTACTAAGCAGTCTGTGTAGCGACAGTTTGATATTCAGATGTTTTACCCAGAATGCTTTGCTGCTCCAGGGCAGCTCTGCGCAAAACACATTTAAAATGTTTCCATATGTCGGACACGTCCTCCAGCTTTTCAAAATAAAAGTTGTTTCAATGTTAAATGTTATTTTGTCGCTTAGAGCAGCTCAACTTCAACGATGAACTCAAATGTAATCAGGCTTCACTTTGCAGGTGAGAGCAGCGGAGTGGGACCTTCTAGAAGCTCTGATCCGCAAAACCAAGGGATCCTAGACATCAAGTACTACACACAGTACCACACACAGTACCTCAGTGCACTACACACAGTACCACACACACAGTACCTCAGTGCACTACACAGTACCACACACAGTACTACAAATCCCCCCCCAGATTGAGGGTTGTGTACTATTTGAAAAATACTTTGTGTAACGGAACGTTTCACAGAAACATTAATACTCAGTTTAATGTTTAATGTTCATTATTATTTTTTTAAATTAAACTTTGCTGTGAAGGGTCTGAAGATGAACACATGGATTCACATGGATTCACATGGATTCACATGGATCCTGATGCTCGTGTGTTAGATGTGTTCAATAAAGTTATTGTAGATTGAATCGTTTGACTTTGTTTTTGTTCTTGGATCGTTTTGTTCTTTAAGCACCAACTGAGCGCGGCTGTGGCGGACCCTGCCACCAACATTGCAAACAGCAAATAGAGCAGAACAGGCACAACACGAGTACACACAGAGTACACTGACAGTTATAAAATACCGGATCAATATTGTTTTAAATATGACAATTTTAAACAAAATAATGTGACAGATTACCACTTTAAACATATTAAAACATTGTGCTTCAATCCAACAAGGAAACAAGTTTATTTAAACTCACAGTATTACGTATTACTCAAAGTACTACAGTATCACAGTACTACAGTATTACTCACAGTACTACAGTATTACTCACAGTTCTACAGCATTACCCACAGTACTTCAGTATTACGTATTGCTCAAAGTACTACAGTATCACAGTACTACAGTATCACTTACAGTTCTACAGTATTACCCACAGTACTACAGTATTACTCACAGTACTACAGTATTACGTATTACTCAAAGTACTAGAGTATCACAGTACTACAGTATTACTCACAGTTCTACAGTATTACCCACAGTACTACAGTATTACGTATTACTCAAAGTACTACCGTATTACTCACAGTACTACCATATTACTCACAGTACTACCGTATTACTCACAGTTCTACAGTATTACTCACAGTTTTACAGTATTACTCACAGTACTATAGTATTACTCTTATAGTTTTCTGTATTGTTTTCTTCCCTCCTTCCTCAGAGAGTTTTCTGTTTGGACGATTCATCCCTATTTCTTTCTTTTGATTTTCTTATTCCCAACTTCAAAAACACGGGAATAAGAAAATATAAACTTCCTCTGTGTTATAACAGACGGACGATGGGTGGAGGGACGATGGGCTCCTCAGTGCGTGTTGATGCCTTGCTCGGGGGCGTGGCAGCGTGCCACCAGCTCGTGCACCAGCTTCCTCACGGTCTCCACTCGCATCTCGCTGATGTTCAGAACCTCCTCGTGGTTCAGCTTCTCCTCTCGACTGTAGTCCATACACACCTGCAGCGCGGATCAACATCTGCTCAGGACTCAGAATGGGAGCTCTCTTATACCTCAAACCACATATTTCAGAAATGATGGATTATTCATCGAAATGACCAAATGATAGTGATCAGTTTGTGAAACAATCAATATCGATCGATCGTTCGTCGATCGTGTATGGCGTGATAATGAAATGCTTTGAACCAAATGTATCTCTGATCCAAGCTCAGGCTGGTGGTACCGGCAGCGGCCACCAGGCGGAGGATCCAACCTTACCTTGTTGGTGATGAGCGACAGACCAAAAACTCTGATCCCACAATGCTTTGCGACGGTCACCTCCGGAACGGTGCTCATACCTGGAAGGGAACGGAACCCCCCACCCCGCAGCATTAGCGCAGGGCTCCAGGGAATGGAAGCCTCCACGCTGCGGTGTCGGCGCCTCGCTCACCGACAGAGTCGCTGCCCAGCACCTGCAGCATGCGGGCCTCGGCCACCGTCTCGAAGTTGGGTCCGCTCACCATGCAGTACACCCCCTCCCTGGTGAAGGTGGTGCAGCCCAACTCGCCGCTGATCTCCAGCGCCAGGCGTCGCAGCGCCGCGCTGTAGGCGTCCGACATGCAGGGGAACCGCACCCCGAAGCTGCGGGCGGGGCCGGTGGGGGTCAGTTCATCCGTCCGTTCGTCCTTCGGTCCCCCCCACCCCCCTCCCCCTCCCCCTCCTCCGCCCTACCGCTCGTCGTTGGGTCCGCTCAGCGGGTGCTGTCCGGCGAAGCCCGGCAGGTTGACGTGGTCCTTGATGATCATCATGTCTCCGACCTTGAAGTCGGGGCAGATTCCTCCGGAGGCGTTGGTCACCACCAGCGTGTGGACGCCCATCAGCTTGAAGATCCGCACCGGGAAGGTCACCTGCAACAGACGAGCTCCTCAAGTACCAGGATGTGCTCTCTCCAACACGGAGGAGGAGTCAGTCGGCCCAAGAACGAATGAAAGGGCAGAACCCCACCCGTGGGTCCCCGAGACGACCGCTGCCCCACCTTGCACAGCGAGTAGCCTTCGTAGAGGTGGAAGCGTCCCTGCATGAAGACGCACGGCTGCTCCTTCACCGTGCCGAACACCAGGCGGCCCTCGTGACCCTGAACTGGAAGAGAGGACGGGAAGTGACGGGGAGGACGTGACATCACAAACCAATAGAACTGTTGCAGGACCCCCATTGTCTTTGCTCTGATTTTATTATTTTTAATCTCTGCGTCTTTTTGGGCTAAAAGTATCTGGAACAGGAGAACCGCAGTACACACAAACACAGTTGAGGTCTCCTCAGAATCGGGATGTTTCAGACGTTTTTTCCTTGCAATCTGATCAATATCAATCAATATTTGGAGCAGAAATGAAACTCACAGAAATACCACAACGTTTTTGGTATTTCAGGGTAGGGCTGAGCGATAAAACGATCTTGATAATTTTCACGATAAAATCTTCCATGATAATGTTGTAAAATTTATGAGATTTATTTTCGATACAGTTCAATACAGAGTCCGCTCCTCTACCTCCAAAGAAACGACATGAACAGCCAATCGTACAACAGAAAAAGAACCATGTGACACCAACAGCCAATCGTACAGCAGAGAAACAACCACGTGACATGAACACAATCGTACAGCAGAATTGCCGGTGCTTCCTCCACTCTCCGGTCAGCAGTGCAGGAGGGGTGGAACAACATGCCCTCCTCCCGACCCAAGCTGGGCCACGCCCTCCTCCCGAGCCGGGACACGCCCTCCTCCTGACCCGAGCTGGGCCACGCCCTCCTCCCGAGCCGGGACACGCCCTCCTCCCGAGCCAGGCCACGCCCTCCTCCCGACCCGAGCCGGGCCACGCCCTCCTCTCGAGCCCAGCGCGGCTCCCGCGATAGGAGAGCGATTAAAGAAAGAATCAGTGATTTTCAGTGGAGTCTCGTCTGACACGGTCGAGTCTGTTTGATCCAAACCTCCCACATATCACACAACTACACACAACAAGGTTATAAAGTTATAACAATGACAAGGTTTGGTTTAAAGTGAAACTGCATTACACTACAGACAAGTCACCTAATAAACTGAATTTTACAATTGTACATTATCAACAGAAAAAATACAATGAAGTACTTATTAAAACTAATATTTATTTCTTATGTTTATAAAATAACATATATTTAATATTATTGTTATGTAAAGTAATTACAAAGTTTGTTTTTGTTATTGTTCCAGGTGCCGAAAAATAACTGAAAGTCGGCGTATTTAAGAATCCACGACAAGTTTATAAGGACGTAGAATGAAACAAAGAAGGGAATAATCCTCTTTCCAGAATAGAAGAAGATCCAAAAACCACAACCAACAATAATGAATGGATGCGTATTGATAATATTAAAAATGCAGATTTAAGTTGAGAAGATGAAAATGTTGATGAAACATGAAGTGATCAACAACAAGATGGAATGTTTGTAAACATGTTTCCATCAGTTGATGTTGTACAGGAGGTATTAGAGCAGCACGTTGATGACATCACCAGCAGAAGGAACAACCTGCAGTGTTACTGGGGATGAAACCAGTGAAGCTGAATGTTTCCCAAACAACAACGGGAACATTTCATACGTGTTGTCGTCCAAACTTTTATTCACACCCATCTACACTTGTATCAGGAAATATTGATCAAACTTTACAGACTCACCCAAAATTTAACCCCATCGTTGTAAAAGTCCAAAAATTAGATCTCGTGATACTTTGTACAGAATCCAGAGAACTGTAATACATATCTAACAGCACTTAACTGGACTCCTGTATTGCTGCCTGCAGATATATTTATTAATATTATTAATACTATTTGTACTATTATTATTATTATTACTATTATTATTATTATTACTATTGTTATTATTATTATTATTATTATTATTATTATTACTACTTTTCTTATTATTATTAATGCTATTATTATTATTATTATTATTATTATTATTATTATTATTACTATTGTTATTATTATTGTTAAGAGTACGCAAAACTCGTAAACAAGACCCTTTAAAAAGACGATCTTTGAAAAGACTGGGGAGTCCCCCTGGTAAAAGAGTGAATTTTCGATAGACTGAACTGACCGGTGCTGAGGGGGAAGTTGGGGATGTCCTGGTACCGGAAGCTCTGCCGGTTCTGCAACGGTTCCGCCAGGAGACCCAGACCAGAACCGCAGATCACAGCCACACGGGGGCGCAGTGAGGTGCGGCTCAGCAGCCACTCAGTGGTCTGCTGGTAGTCCTCAAAGGAACAGCAGCTGGAGGGGGAGACAGACAGACAGACAGACAGACAGACAGGACTTCATTGATCCATGTGAGCGTGGCAGCAGCTCAGTGGGAACAGGACGTAGAGAGGTTCATTACATTGACTATATGTACTACTACTTACCGTACTACGACTGTACTACCGTACTAAGAAGCGGTATCAGTGAGGTCAGAGGTCAGGCTCTGATGTTGTTACCGGGCACGTGCAGGGGGGTGGGGCCCCATGGTGCCTTTTCAGTGTGGATGAGCACGGAGGTGGTGTATTACATGTACATTGATGAGGAGCGTGTCCTCAGCACATGGCAGGCGTCCCGACGTGCACTCCGGTGTCTTACTCCGTTTCCTTATGGAACCAAGCAAAACACCTTGCGCGATGGCACCACTTTGTCACATTGTCACCTCCACCCCCATCGGGAGGGGGGTCCACCTCCACCTCCACCTCCACCTCCACCTCCAGGATTTGAGGTGGAAGGTTTTACATCAAAATGTTTCATTTCAGATTTCATTTTTAACTTTTTACAGAAATGCACCAATCCCTCACCAGCACACATTCCTTGTACTATATGAAAACGTCAATGAACAGATTCATATGAATTCATATTTCATATTTCCATCTACTAACATTTAATTACAGATATTTAAATCATATTTTACCAGCAGGTCGCTTTGCTGTGCATCGTCCAACCGCAGGAGAAATACAGAGCGAGCGAGCGAGAGAGAGAGAGAGACAGTCTGGCAGACAGACAGGGCAGCTCTGATTGGCTGAGGCGGGGGTGGAGGGTCTTATCTACACATCTGGTCAATAGTGTGGTTTCTGTCGACCTGTCTGTCTGTCGCTGACCTTTGACACCCCTCCTTCACTTCCTGACAGGCTGTATTGATTTGTCCTGATCAGATTCTACAGCCGCTGCCTTGCTCAATGGTAGAGCTGCAGGCCAGGTGTCCATGGGAACAAACTTTTATTTAGTAAAAAATAAGCTTAAAAATCTGTGTCTGTGTACTTTGTGTGTAGTGTGTGTGTGTGTGTGTGTGTGTGTGTGTGTACTGTGTGTGTAGTGTGTGTGTGTGTGTGTACTGTGTGTGTAGTGTGTGTGTGTGTGTGTGTGTGTGTGTAGGGTGTGTGTGTGTAGTGTGTGTGTGTGTGTGTACTGTGTGTGTAGTGTGTGTGTGTGTGTGTGTGTGTACTGTGTGTGTAGTGTGTGTGTGTGTGTGTGTGTGTGTGTAGGGTGTGTGTGTGTGTAGTGTGTGTGTGTGTGTGTATAGTGTGTGTGTGTGTGTAGGGTGTGTGTGTGTGTAGTGTGTGTGTGTGTAGTGTGTGTGTGTGTACTGTGTGTGTAGTGTGTGTGTGTGTGTGTAGGGTGTGTGTGTGTAGTGTGTGTGTGTGTGTGTATAGTGTGTGTGTGTAGTGTGTGTATAGTGTGTGTGTGTGTATATAGTTTGTATTGTGTGTGTATAGTGTGTAGTGTGAGTATAGTGTGTGGGTCGTATCTGTGTATAGCGTGTGTGTGTAGTGTGTGTGTGTGCTTTCACACAGGGTGCGTGTGATGCGTCTTGTGCAGTAGTGCATGCGTAGTAGTAGTAGTGTTTGTAGCTTGTGCATGTGTTTGTGCATGCTGCATGTCTCTTCTGCTTGCTGTGCTTTGCTTTCAACTACTGCCGCCGGCTAGCCCTCCTTGCGGGGGGCGAAAAGAGGAGCCGAGTGCGTAGCCTCCTCCTGCTGGTATACAGCCTCTCCACCACCAAGACCCATGCAGTGCCTCCCAGCGGCCACACACGGTAACTGGGACTATGCAGTCCCAGGCTAAACTGAGGGGATCGGGGAGCAGCAGTGGGCCCCATTGACGCGGTGCGCAGGCCCACCGGCAAGTGGACACGCCCCGGTGCCCGTCAACCACTATCCCAGCTATGGGTAAAATAGTGGGCAGATGGGGCTCCGCCATGGTAGGCAACCTATCTAGGAGAAGGTCACTCCGAACAAAAACCACAGGCGTTGCTCACGCCTGGCTCCGCACCGTATACCATCTGAAGGTGTGCAGCAAGGGCGGATGAAGGCTTTAAGCCTGAAATGGCCTGAGTATGGCTGCGAGGAGCTGCGCCCCACAGTCAATATTAATGCGCAATGTATAGCTTCCATGGAGACACAAGACACCGATAATCCTATACTTCCAGCGGCGGGAGTCCGCAGGAGCCACACAGCGGACGGTGGTGCTGGTCCTCCCTCGGGAGGGCACTATGACTACTGGACCCCAAACCCTCTCCTCCGGGGAGGGAGGGTTCAGTCCGACCACAGCCCACTGTACAATGCACTCTTGCGCTGTAGGAGGCCATGTATTATGGCAACCTACAATGCAAACACAGTGAGGGAAGAGGCGAGGTTGCAAGAACTGGCACACTGTGTCGAGGAAAGGGGAGTGGAGATCCTGGCAGTCCAGGAGCGTGGGAGAGTGCACACGGACCAGCCAATTAACCATCACAGAGAGGGGGGGTGCACGTTCATCACCTCATCTGCATGGCGTAATGATGCCCAAGCAACAACAGGTGGCATGGGACTCATGGTGAGCCCCCGAGCATGAAAGGTCCTCCGTAGAGTGCAACCACACACCAACAGGATCCTTAGTGCCGATTTGGAGGGAAACCCAGTAACAACGGTCATGAGTGTGTACTCTCCCACCAACGTGGCACTGATTGAGGAAGTGGAAAGGTTCTATGATGACCTAAGAACAGCGATCCACCATGTACCTGCTCACAACTTCCTAATAATCCTGGGGGACTTCAATGCGAGACTTGGACCGGAAGACGCACCCTTCACGTACCACGACAATACCAACAGCAACGGAGAACATCTAGCTGCCCTCCTCACGGAACATGACCTACTGGCCGCCAACACCCTGATCCGTAAGAGGATGGGCAAGAGATGGACGTTCCAGGACCGAGCCACCAGTATGCGCCGCCAACTGGACTATATACTGGTAAGGAGGAAGTGGAGGAAGTCCATCTTGAACGCAGAGTCCTACAGCACATTCGACTCTGTAGGCTCTGATCATCGTGTGGTCGCTACAAGGCTGCGCCTGAGCTTGAGGGTCCCTAAGAGCGGCCCAAGGACCCGGCCCGACTGGGAGGCCTTTGCGGGAAGTCCTGAACTCCAGGCCAACTACACAGCGGATGTGAGAGCCCGCCTACATCTGCTGGCCGAGGAGGGGGAGCCAACAACTTACGAGCGGTTCCTACCTGCTAACGAAGTGGCAACCAGGAAATGGGTGCCGACAAAGGGGAGATTCAGAGCCTCCACTAGATCTAAACACCCAGAAGTTGTCCGAGCGCGGACGCAGGTGGCAGAGGCACGCAGAAACTATGAGAGAGAGGGGACTGCAGAGAGTCGGGAGGAGCTGAACAACACCAAACAACAGCTGTTCAACACCTACGACAGGATCAAAGGGGAGGAGATGTTAGAGAAAGTGAAGAGGGTGGAGGCAGAACATGGCGAACAGAGATACAAGGAGTCGTGGAAGGTCATATACGAGATGAGTGGGCGCAAAAGGGCGAGTGAGGGACAGCTGGCAGGCTGCAGCCCAGAAGAGAGTAACCTCCTGGTTCACCCACTTCAGGGATCTCCTGGGCACCCACCCAACAGTGGACAGAGCTGAGGAAGAGATACCTGCAGTCCTCACAAATCTCGAAATTGACGATGGCCCCTTTACAGCTATGGAGTTTGTCACAGTGAAGTCCACCCTGAAGCAAGGAAAAAGTGCTGGGCCGGACGGTATCCCCCCAGAAGCCCCTAAAGACTGCGATCTCGACAACATGATACTGGAGATCTGCAACCAGGCTCTGATAGATAACATCAAGCCCGACATATGGTCCCTGTCTAACATCATCCCGGTTCCCAAATATGGAGATCTGTCTAAGCCAGACAATTATCGTGGCATTAGCCTGACCTGTGTCATAGCGAAGATGTACAACCGCATGATACTGAACCAGATTAGGGACGACATTGACCCACACCTGAGGGACAACCAAAATGGCTTCAGAAAGGGAAGGGCCACAGTAGGCCAGATCCTGGCCTTAAGGAGAATCATTGAGGAGGTGAAGAAGAACAACTTGACAGCAGTGCTCTGTTTTATTGACGTCAAAAAAGCATTTGATTCAATAGACAGAGGCATAATGCTGAAAATCCTCAAGGCTTATGGGGTCCCCCCGAATCTACTCCGGGCCCTAGAGGCCATGTACAAGGGCACAAGAGCCAAGGTGGTAACCCCAGATGGCATCAGCGAGGAGTTCGAAATCCTAGCAGGGGTGCAGCAGGGAGACACTCTTGCCCCCTTCCTCTTTATCATAGCTCTGGACTACGCGCTCAGGAAAGCCATCAACGGGCGGGAGCAGGAGCTTGGCTTCACAATTACACCAAGGAAGTCTAGAAGAAGCCCTGCTGTAGCCCTGGCAGACCTAGACTACGCAGATGACATCTGCCTGGTGTCTGACCGCGTGGAGCAGGCACAGGAACTCCTGAACAGAGTGGAGGTGGAATGTGCTAAGGTTGGCCTCAGAATGAATGCAAAGAAGACTGAGGTGATCACCTATAACTTCCACATGGACCATCCGCCGATTACAACATCAGATGGCAACGCTCTGCGAGACGTCAATGACTTCAAACACTTGGGTTCCTGGGTGAACTCCACAGAACAGGACCTTAAGGTCAGGAAGGCACTAGCGTGGAGGGCCCTGAACGGTATGTCAAGAGTGTGGTGCTCGAATCTCCCTCGACACATAAAGCTGAACCTATTCCACGCCACTGTGGAGTCTGTCCTCCTGTTTGGCTGCGAAAGCTGGACCCTGGCACCCACCCTGCAGAAGTCCCTGGATGGGTGCTACACCAGAATGCTACGAGCTGTTCTGAATGTGGACCAGAACATCCACATTACCAACAAGGACCTGTACGGGCAACTGCCAAGGCTCAGCAAGAAGGTAGCATCTAGGAGGATGAGGCTGGCCAGCCACTGCCACAGACATCGGGAGCTCCCGGCCAGCAGGCTGGTCCTATGGGAACCAACGCACGGGCATCGATCGCGAGGACGTTCAGCGCTAACGTATGTGGACGTCTTGAAGAAGGATGCGGGAGCTGAAGGCTCTTCGGAGCTGGTCGGGTGTATGGAGAACCGGAAGCATTGGAGACTCCGATGGAAGCTCGTCTGAGGACGACCGAGAGAGAGAG
>NC_137195.1:952161-1046235 GCF_960531495.2 Zeus faber
AAGAGAGGAGAGGATGAGGAGGTGAAGGTGGAGGAGGAGGTGGAGGAGGAGGAGAGGAGGAGAGTCCGGTTAGAATCTTATTCAGGGCCTGGATGATCTCGATTGATGGATGGTAGATAAATATACAGTAAACATAATGTGTCCTAAAATAAAATAAAATAAAATAATACTAATACTACTACTAATAATAATAAAATAAAAATGATAATAACAATAATAATAATAATAATAATAATAATCATCATAAAATAAAATAAAATAATTATGATAATAATAATAATAAATTTATATTATATATGTAATAACAAATTAAATAAATCAATGATACTGAGGGGACGGTGGGATTGGTGGGACGTTGTACTGGGTTGCTAGTGGTACTGGTTCTGATGGGGGTTTGGGGTTTGGGGTGTGGTGCTGTCCCAGTCTGAAGAACCAAGCGAGGAACCAGAACCAGGCAGTTCTGGTTCTGGTTCTGGTTCTGGTTCTGGTTCTTGTTCGGGTTCTGGTTCTGGCTATATCTGGTCCTTGAGCTGCAGCGTTCTGTGGGTTCTGAGGAAACTCCTGCTTCTGATCAACTTGGGCTTCTGGGTTCAGAGATGCAGATATGAGGTGTCATTATGGACCCAGCCTGGTGCTGGTGCTGATGCCTTTTGGTGGGATGGTGAACTGGGCTCCTGGTGGTACTTTGGTACTTTAGTGTTTCCAGCGTTGTGTTGCGGTTCGGGTGGGGTGATGGGGCAGTGGTGTTTCAGTGGTTTTGGGGTGTTGGGGTTTTAGGGTGGGGCAGAGAGAGCAGCTGGTGTCCCAGTCTAAAGAACCAGACCAGACCAGACCAGACGGGGGGGGGCCTGAAGAACCAGACCAGATGGGGGGGGCATGGGAAAGTCACCTCCAAGTTCAAGTTGAAAAGGGTTGGGGAGGGGGCAGATGTTAACCCGATAATGAAGATGATGAAGAAGAGGAGACCCCCCCTCCGGTCCTTCTAGACCCTTGTGTTGTGTTTGCAGACCCTCCACCCCCACCCCCACCCCACTCCACCCCCACCCCTCTGCAGTGAAAGGAGCCTCTGTTAAACGACCCCCCCCAGTAAACTGCATGACAATAGTAGTTTAGTTTAGTTGTGAATTAACTGAGTCGTCAATCAAACCAAGAAGAATCAAGTACAATAGTCTCATCAGAACCTAAACCCTGAGTCTTATCATCACAACTTATCACCAAAACGTATCATTCTAACTTATCATCACAACTTACCATCAAAACTTATCACAACTTATCATCACAACTTACCATCATAACTTATCATTCTAACTTATCATCACAACTTACCATCATAACTTATCATTCCAACTTATTATCACAACTTACCATCATAACTTATCATTCCAACTTATTATCACAACTTACCATCAAAACTTATCACAACTTATCATCACAACTTACCATCATAACTTATCATTCTAACTTATCATCACAACTTACCATCATAACTTATCATTCTAACTTATCATCACAACTTACCATCAAAACTTATCATTCTAACTTATCATCACAACTTACCATCAAAACTTATCACAACTTATCATCACAACTTACCATCATAACTTATCATTCTAACTTATCATCACAACTTACCATCAAAACTTATCACAACTTATCATCACAACTAACCATCATAACTTATCATTCTAACTTATCATCACAACTTACCATCATAACTTATCATTCTAACTTATCATCACAACTTACCATCATAACTTATCATTCTAACTTATCATCACAACTTACCATCAAAACTTATCACAACTTATCATCACAACTAACCATCATAACTTATCATTCTAACTTATCATCATAACTTACCATCATAACTTATCATTCTAACTTATCATCACAACTTACCATCATAACTTATCATTCTAACTTATCATCACAACTTACCATCAACAGTTATCACAACTTATCATCACAACTTACCATCATAACTTATCATTCTAACTTAGCATCACAACTTACCATCATAACTTATCATTCTAACTTATCTTCACAACTTACCGTCATAACTTATCATTTGAACTTATCATCACAACTTACCATCATAACTTATCGCCAAAACGTATCATCACAACTTACCATCATAACTTATCATTCTAACTTATCATCACAACTTATCATGACAACTTATCAACAAAATTTATCACCACAACTTATTATTATAACTTATCATCAAAACGTATAATTCAAACTTATCATTTTAACTTATCATCAAAACGTATCATCATAACTCATCACATTCTTCTTCTTCTTCTTCTTCTTCTTCTTCTTCTTCTTCTTCTTCTTCTTCTTCTTCTTCTTCTCACCAGCTGTGGGTGGAGCCTCTGAGCTGAACTTCCTGAAAGAGCCTAGTGATGTCATCGCCGTGAGGGACCGCTCCCTGCTGTTGGAGTGCCAGGTGGAAGGGGAGGGGCCTATCTCCATCACGTGGCGGCACAACGGCGTACCCGTGCCGCTGGGCGCTGGGGCTAGCGTGCTGGCTAACGGTACGCTGTGGATCCAGAGCATCACCAAGCGGCGGCAGAGTGACGGCAGCGACGGGAGTGACGCTGGCGAATACGACTGCGCCGCCCAGAACCACTACGGGAAGATCATCAGCCGCAAGGCCCGGGTCCTGCTAGCATGTAGGTGGACGCCCAAGCAGAACCTTCTGATGGATTGTACTGACACTGCACAGAGTACACAGAGTAAACAGGATACACAGAGTACACAGTAACACAGAGTACACAGGATACAGAGAGTACAGAAGATACACAGAGTACACAGGATACACAGAGTACACAGGATACACAGCGTACACAGGATACACAGCGTACACAGGATACACAAAGTACAAGGGATACACAGAGTACACAGGATACATAGAGTACATAGGATACGCAGAGTAAACAGGATACGCAGGATACGCATCATGTGCAACATACGCAAGATACAAAGGGTACGCAAGATACACAGAGTACACAGAAATACATATGGCTTCATATCTAAACAGCGGTGGAAGAAGTAAAGGTCCAAATACACTGACACTAAGTACCTCCCCTCCTCCGCAGCGCTGCCCAAGTTCCACACCCACCCCCAGTCCGTGCAGGTGGAGGAGGGTGGAGTGGTCCGCCTCACCTGCCAGGTGAATGGAGTTCCAGAAGCTTCCATCGTCTGGGAGAAGAACTGCAGCAAACTCAGCACCAGCAACCCCCGGTGAGACCAGTAACCATGGCAACTAGGCATCAAAACGCCTGCTCCATTTGAAGCATTTTATAATTGAGGGTTATCAAGACATAAATCTATAGGTTCTGTTTATTGCTCGATCGATTGTTAAGCTGAGGTGCACCGCGCAAGTTCAAAATTAGGCAACCAGACTGCACAAGATGGCCGACAATGGCCCAAATCTGGATGCCCGGGGCAACTGGGCAACTGTTAATGTCCAGCCCTGATTTTGATCTCAAAACAGCTCGATCTGTGTGTGTGTGTGTGTGTGTTTGTGTTTGTGTGTACGTGTGTGTGTATGTGTGTATGTGTGTGTGTGTATGTATGTGTGTGTATGTATGTGTGTACGTGTGTGTGTGTGTGTGTGTGTGTGTGTGTGTGTGTGTGTGTGTGTGTGTGTGTGTGTGTGTGTGTGTGTATGTATGTGTATGTTTATGTGTGTGTGTATGTGTGTATGTGTGTGTGTATGTATGTGTGTGTATGTATGTGTGTACGTGTGTGTGTGTGTGTGTGTGTGTGTGTGTGTGTGTGTGTGTGTGTGTGTGTGTGTGTGTGTGTGTATGTATGTGTATGTTTATGTGTGTGTGTATGTGTGTGTATGTGTGTGTGTGTGCAGTTACACCCTCCTGCCCAGCGGGGTGCTGCAGATCACTGGGACGCGCAAGGACGACGCCGGCTCGTACCGCTGCGTCGCCTCCAACGTAGCTAATGTGCGCTACAGCCGGCAGGCACAGCTGACCGTCACCAGTAAGACTTCCCGTGTGTCCCCCTCACTTCCTGTCTGTCCCACTGTACTTCCTGTCTGTTTAAATGACCAACCGGGAAGAAGACAGGAAACGGATGATCTCTCTCTCTCCAGTGCCTGGATCCAGGATCTACAAGGAGCCCGTCATCCTCTCTGGTCCTCAGAACCTCACCATCACCGTCCACCAGACGGCCATCTTGGAATGCATCGCCACAGGAAACCCCCGGCCCATCGTCTCCTGGAGTCGCCTCGGTAACACTTCCTGTGTCAACCTCACTTCCTGTTACGGTCACGTCAACATTTAGTGCCAACCAGGGCTGGGTGGTCAAAGCAGGGTGCGTGTCTCCTTATAAGGACGCTTCCTGTGTTGGAAGCATCCTTATAAGGTCCTCTGTCCTTCAGGAAGTCCTCCCTCTCTTCTTGTCCTCCATCGTGCGTTGCAGCAACTGAGCCAAACTGAGCCAAACTGAACCCAACTGAGCCAAACTGAACCCAGCTGAACCCAACTGAGCCAAACTGAGCCAAACTGAACCAAACTGAGCCAAACTGAACCCAACTGAACCCAACTGAGCCAAACTGAGCCAAACTGAACCAAACTGAGCCAAACTGAATCCAACTGAACCCAACTGAGCCAAACTGAGCCAAACTGAACCAAACTGAGCCAAACTGAGCCAAACTGAGCCAAACTGAGCCAAACTGAGCCAAACTGAGCCAAACTGAACCAAACTGAGCCAAACTGAACCCAACTGAACCCAACTGAGCCCAACTGAACCCAACTGAGCCAAACTGAGCCAAACTGAGCCAAACTGAGCCAAACGGAACCAAACTGAACCAAACTGAGCCAAACTGAATCAAATTGAGCCAAACTGAGCCAAACTGAGCCAAACTGAACCAAACAGAACCAAACCGAACCAAACTGAGCCAAACTGAACCAAACTGAACCAAACTGAACCAAACTAAATCAAACTGAATCAAACTGAGCCAAACTGAACCAAACTGAACCAAACTGAACCAAACGGAACCAAACTGAACCAAACTGAACCAAACTGAACCAAACGGAGTCAAACTGAGCCAAACGGAATCAAACTGAATCAAACTGAGCCAAACTGAATCAAACTGAATCAAACTGAGCCAAACTAAATCAAAGTGAGCCAAACTGAATCAAACTGAACCAAACTGAGCCAAACTGAACCAAACTGAACCAAACTGAATCAAACTGAGCCAAACTGAGCCAAACTGAACCAAACTGAACCAAACTGAGCCAAACTGAACCAAACTGAATCAAACTGAGCCAAACTGAACCAAACTGAACCAAACTGAGCCAAACTGAGTCAAACTGAATCAAACTGAACCAAACTGAACCAAACTGAGTCAAACTGAATCAAACTGAGCCAAACGGAACCAAAGTGAACCAAACTGAACCAAACTGAACCAAACTGAGTCAAACTGAATCAGACTGAGCCAAGCTGAACCAAACTGGGCCAAACTGAACCAAACTGAACCAAACTGAACCAAACTGAGCCAAACTGAATCAAACTGAGCCCAACTGAATCAATCTGAATCAACAGAGCCCAACTGAGCCAAACTGAGCCAAACTGAGCCAAACGGAACCAAACTGAACCAAACTGAGCCAAACTGAATCAAATTGAGCCAAACTGAGCCAAACTGAGCCAAACTGAGCCAAACTGAACCAAACTGAACCAAACGGAACCAAACTGAGCCAAACTGAACCAAACTGAACCAAACCAAATCAAACTGAATCAAACTGAGCCAAACTGAACCAAACTGAACCAAACGGAACCAAACTGAACCAAACTGAACCAAACTGAACCAAACTGAACCAAACGGAGTCAAACTGAGCCAAACAGAATCAAACTGAATCAAACTGAGCCAAACTGAATCAAACTGAATCAAACTGAGCCAAACTAAATCAAAGTGAGCCAAACTGAATCAAACTGAACCAAACTGAGCCAAACTGAACCAAACTGAACCAAACTGAACCAAACTGAATCAAACTGAGTCAAACTGAGCCAAACTTAACCAAACTGAACCCAACTGAGCCAAACTGAGCCAAACTGAACCAAACTGAGCCAAACTGAACCAAACTAAACCCAACTGAGCCAAACTGAACCAAACTGAACCAAACTGAACCAAACTGAGCCAAACTGAACCAAACTGAATCAAACTGAGCCAAACTGAATCAAACTGAACCAAACTGAGCCAAACTGAACCCAACTGAGCCAAACTGAGCCAAACTGAGCCAAACTGAACCAAACTGAATCAAACTGAGCCAAACTGAACCAAACTGAACCAAACTGAACCAAACTGAGCCAAACTGAGTCAAACTGAATCAAACTGAGCCAAACTGAACCAAACTGAACCAAACTGAACCAAACTGAACCAAACTGAGTCAAACTGAATCAAACTGAGCCAAACTGAACCAAACTGGGCCAAACTGAACCAAACTGAACCAAACTGAGCCAAACTGAATCAATCTGAATCAACAGAGCCCAACTGAGCCAAACTGAGCCAAACTGAACCAAACTGAGCCAAACTGAATCAAACTGAGCCAAACTGAACCAAACTGAGCCAAACTGAGCCAAACTGAACCAAACTGAACCAAACTGAGTCAAACTGAGCCAAACTGAACCAAACTGAACCAAACTGAACCAAACAGAGTCAAACTGAGCCAAACGGAATCAAACTGAATCAAACTGAGCCAAACTGAGTCAAACTGAGCCAAACTGAGCCAAACTGAACCAAACTGAACCAAACTGAGTCCAACTGAGCCAAACGGAATCAAACTGAATCAAACTGAGCCAAACTGAACCAAACTGAACCAAACTGAACCAAACTGAGCCAAACTGAGTCAAACTGAGCCAAACTGAGCCAAACTAAATCAAACTGAATCAAACTGAATCAAACTGAGCCAAACTGAATCAAACTGAGCCAAACTGAATCAAACAGAGTCAAACTGAGCCAAACGGAATCAAACTGAATCAAACTGAGCCAAACTGAGTCAAACTGAGCCAAACTGAACCAAACTGAACCAAACTGAACCAAACTGAGTCAAACTGAGCCAAACTGAACCAAAGTGAACCAAACTGAACCAAACAGAGCCAAACTGAGCCAAACTGAACCAAACTGAACCAAACTGAGTCAAACTGAGCCAAACGGAATCAAACTGAATCAAACTGAGCCAAACTGAACCAAACTGAACCAAACTGAACCAAACTGAGCCAAACTGAACCAAACTGAACCAAACTGAACCAAACTGAGCCAAACTGAGTCAAACTGAGCCAAACTGAGCCAAACTGAACCAAACTGAACCAAACTGAGTCAAACTGAGCCAAACTAAATCAAACTGAATCAAACTGAGCCAACTGAGCCCCACTGAGATAACCGAGCCAAACCGAGCCAAACGAGCGTCTCTTTTTCCTGAGCCTCTCAGAGGAGATGGAAGCTTCCATCCCTGAAAAACACTTCCTGCTCATGAGACCTGAGTGAACTTACAATGAAAGGAACCAAAGTTTACTCTGAAGTTGCACAAATTCAACTGAAACTCTTGTGAAATATGAGCATGTACTGCATGTACTGCATGTACTGCATGTACTGCATGTACTGCATGTACTGCATGTACTGTGTATGGAGTGTACTTGTACTTGCATGTGGACAGACGGGCGCTCCATGGGCGTGGAGGGCATCCAGGTGCTGGGAACAGGAAACCTGATGATCTCGGACGCCACGCTGCAGCACTCTGGTGTCTACGTGTGCTCAGCAAACCCTCCTGGAAGCAGAGCCCGACGCACGGCGCTGGGACGGCTGGTGGTGCAAGGTCAGAACCAGATACCAGTGTACTAATGGATCAGTGTACTAATGGATCAGTGTACTAATGGATCAGTGTACTAATGGATCAGTGTACTAATGGATCAGTGTACTAATGGATCAGTGTACTAATGGATCAGTGTACTAATGGATCAATGTACTAATGGATCAGTGTACTAATGGATCAGTGTACTAATGGATCAGTGTACTAATGGATCAGTGTACTAATGGATCAGTGTACTAATGGATCAGTGTACTAATGGATCAGTGTACTAATGGATCAATGTACTAATGGATCAGTTTACTAATGGATCAATGTACTAATGGATCAGTGTACTAATGGATCAGTGTACTAATGGATCAGTTTACTAATGGATCAATGTACTAATGGATCAGTGTACTAATGGATCAGTGTACTAATGGATCAGTTTACTAATGGATCAATGTACTAATGGATCAGTGTACTAATGGATCAGTGTACTAATGGATCAGTTTACTAATGGATCAGTGTACTAATGGATCAGTGTACTAATGGATCAGTGTACTAATGGATCAGTGTACTAATGGATCAGTGTACTAATGGATCAGTGTACTAATGGATCAGTGTACTAAAGGATCAGTGTACTAATGGATCAGTGTACTAATGGATCAATGTACTAATGGATCAGTGTACTAATGGATCAGTGTACTAATGGATCAGTTTACTAATGGATCAGTGTACTAATGGATCAGTGTACTAATGGATCAATGTACTAATGGATCAGTGTACTAATGGATCAGTGTACTAATGGATCAGTGTACTAATGGATCAGTGTACTAAAGGATCAGTGTACTAATGGATCAATGTACTAAAGGATCAGTGTACTAATGGATCAGTGTACTAATGGATCAGTGTACTAATGGATCAGTGTACTAAAGGATCAGTGTACTAATGGATCAGTGTACTAATGGATCAGTGTACTAATGGATCAGTGTACTAATGGATCAGTGTACTAATGGATCAGTGTACTAAAGGATCAGTGTACTAATGGATCAGTGTACTAATGGATCAGTGTACTAATGGATCAATGTTCTAAAAGATCAATGTACTAATAGATCATGGGGATGGTAGCTCAGGGGGTAGAGCTGGTGGTCTAGTCATCTAAAGGTTGCTGGTTGGATCCCAGGCTCCTCCTGCTAGCATGCTGTAGTGTCCTTGAGCAAGACACTTAACCGCTAATTGCTCCTGATGGCTGCGTCCGTCGCTGTTTGAATAATTGTAAGTGGCTTTGGATAAAAGCGTCTGATCAATGTAATGTAACTAATGGATCAGTGTACTAATAGATAAATGTACTAATAGATCAAAATATTAATATCCCAATATACAATACATACAAAAATATAAAATTCCCAATATACTGATATATACAAATATGATACTAATATGATAACCACCACTAAAGGATGACTTATGGAATGACAGGAATTCAAGACTTAAGATCTAATGCAGAAGATTTCGTTTCAGATGAATTTGTTTTCTCATCACTTGTAATTATTGATTATTGTTTTTAGCGTCGGATCGTCCAAAGAGGCGTTCATGTCATGTGGACAGTGGGAAAAAATAACCTTTTACTGGAGCGATGCCCTAATGTTACAGTGTCAGTGGAAAAAGATAACGCTCTACTACAGCGAGACAGACAGGCAGACAAGCAGGCAGACAGACAGACACGCAGACAAGCAGGCAGACAAGCAGGCAGACAGACACACACGCAGACAAGCAGGCAGATCTCCTCTTTGTCCCTTCACCCTTTCTGAAAGACAGACAGGGCGGCCCAGAGGTCCTGGGGTCAAAGCCGCAGACAGAGGGCGGCCATTGTGTGTGTGCACGGCAGCTTAGCCCAGAGCCCAGAGCCCCGGGGCCCGGGCCCAGTGCCCAGGGCCCCGGGCCCAGGGCCCAGGGCCCAGGGCCCAGGGCCGCTGGTTCTCAGGCTCCTCCTGCTTTCACTGCACTGAGCACATGCATATGATAATGTTGTATTGTTGTATTGTGTGTGGGTTGTATTGTGTGTGTATTGTGTGTGTTGTATTGTGTGTGTATTATGTGTGTTGTAATGTGTGTGTGTGTTGTGTGTGTTGTAATGTGTGTGTATTATGTGTGTTGTAATGTGTGTGTGTTGTGTGTGTTGTAATGTGTGTGTATTGTGTGTGTTGTAATGTGTGTGTGTTGTAATGTGTGTGTATTGTGTGTGTTGTAATGTGTGTGTGTTGTAATGTGTGTGTATTGTGTGTGTTGTAATGTGTGTGTTGTGTGTGTTGTAATGTGTGTGTGTTGTAATGTGTGTGTATTGTGTGTGTTGTAATGTGTGTGTATTGTGTGTGTTGTAATGTGTGTGTGTTGTAATGTGTGTGTATTGTGTGTGTTGTAATGTGTGTGTATAGTGTGTGTTGTAATGTGTGTGTATTGTGTGTGTTGTAATGTGTGTGTATTGTGTGTGTTGTAATGTGTGTGTATTGTGTGTGTTGTAATGTGTGTGTATTGTGTGTGTTGTAATGTGTGTGTATTGTCTATGTTGTAATGTGTGTGTTGTAATGTGTGTGTATTGTGTGTGTTGTAATGTGTGTGTATTGTGTGTGTTGTAATGTGTGTGTATTGTGTGTGTTGTAATGTGTGTGTATTGTCTGTGTTGTAATGTGTGTGTTGTAATGTGTGTGTATTGTGTGTGTTGTAATGTGTGTGTATTGTGTGTGTTGTAATGTGTGTTGTAATGTGTGTGTGTTGTAATGTGTGTGTATTGTGTGTGTTGTAATGTGTGTGTGTTGTAATGTGTGTGTATTGTTTGTGTTGTAATGTGTGTGTGTGTTGTGTGTGTTGTAATGTGTGTGTATTGTGTGTGTTGTAATGTGTGTGTATTGTTTGTGCTGTAATGTGTGTGTATTGTTTGTGTTGTAATGTGTGTGTATTGTGTGTGTGTTGTAATGTGTGTGTATTGTGTATGTTGTAATGTGTGTGTTGTAATGTGTGTGTACTGTGTGTGTTGTAATGTATGTGTATTGTGTGTGTGTTGTAATGTGTGTGTATTGTGTATGTTGTAATGTGTGTGTTGTAATGTGTGTGTATTGTGTGTGTTGTAATGTGTGTGTATTGTGTGTGTTGTAATGTGTGTGTATTGTGTGTGTGTATTGTGTGTGTTGTAATGTGTGTGTTGTAATGTGTGTGTATTGTGTGTGTTGTAATGTGTGTGTATTGTCTGTGTTGTATTGTGTGTGTTGTAATGTGTGTGTATTGTGTGTGTTGTATTGTGTGTGTGTATTATGTGTGTTGTAATGTGTGTGTGTGTTGTGTGTGTTGTAATGTGTGTGTATTATGTGTGTTGTAATGTGTGTGTGTTGTGTGTGTTGTAATGTGTGTGTATTGTGTGTGTTGTAATGTGTGTGTGTTGTAATGTGTGTGTATTGTGTGTGTTGTAATGTGTGTGTGTTGTAATGTGTGTGTATTGTGTGTGTTGTAATGTGTGTGTGTTGTGTGTGTTGTAATGTGTGTGTGTTGTAATGTGTGTGTATTGTGTGTGTTGTAATGTGTGTGTATTGTGTGTGTTGTAATGTGTGTGTGTTGTAATGTGTGTGTATTGTGTGTGTTGTAATGTGTGTGTGTTGTAATGTGTGTGTATTGTGTGTGTTGTAATGTGTGTGTATAGTGTGTGTTGTAATGTGTGTGTATTGTGTGTGTTGTAATGTGTGTGTATTGTCTGTGTTGTAATGTGTGTGTTGTAATGTGTGTGTATTGTGTGTGTTGTAATGTGTGTGTATTGTGTGTGTTGTAATGTGTGTGTATTGTGTGTGTTGTAATGTGTGTGTATTGTCTGTGTTGTAATGTGTGTGTTGTAATGTGTGTGTATTGTGTGTGTTGTAATGTGTGTGTATTGTGTGTGTTGTAATGTGTGTGTGTTGTAATGTGTGTGTATTGTGTGTGTTGTAATGTGTGTGTATTGTGTGTGTTGTAATGTGTGTGTTGTAATGTGTGTGTATAGTGTGTGTTGTAATGTGTGTGTATTGTGTGTGTTGTAATGTGTGTGTATTGTGTGTGTTGTAATGTGTGTGTATTGTGTGTGTTGTAATGTGTGTGTATTGTTTGTGCTGTAATGTGTGTGTATTGTGTGTGTTGTAATGTGTGTGTGTTGTAATGTGTGTGTATTGTGTGTGTTGTAATGTGTGTGTATAGTGTGTGTTGTAATGTGTGTGTATTGTGTGTGTTGTAATGTGTGTGTATTGTGTGTGTTGTAATGTGTGTGTTGTAATTACATTTCACTGCATATATGTATGGAAGTATGTATATGTATGTGACAAATAAAAATCTTGAATCTAATGTGTGTGTTGTAATGTGTGTGTATTGTGTGTGTTGTAATGTGTGTGTATTGTGTGTGTTGTAATGTGTGTGTATTGTGTGTGTTGTAATGTGTGTGTATTGTGTGTGTTGTAATGTGTGTGTATTGTCTGTGTTGTAATGTGTGTGTTGTAATGTGTGTGTATTGTGTGTGTTGTAATGTGTGTGTATTGTGTGTGTTGTAATGTGTGTTGTAATGTGTGTGTATTGTGTGTGTTGTAATGTGTGTGTATTGTGTGTGTTGTAATGTGTGTGTATTGTCTGTGTTGTAATGTGTGTGTTGTAATGTGTGTGTATTGTGTGTGTTGTAATGTGTGTGTATTGTGTGTGTTGTAATGTGTGTGTATTGTGTGTGTTGTAATGTGTGTGTATTGTCTGTGTTGTAATGTGTGTGTTGTAATGTGTGTGTATTGTGTGTGTTGTAATGTGTGTGTATTGTGTGTGTTGTAATGTGTGTGTGTTGTAATGTGTGTGTATTGTGTGTGTTGTAATGTGTGTGTATTGTGTGTGTTGTAATGTGTGTGTTGTAATGTGTGTGTATAGTGTGTGTTGTAATGTGTGTGTATTGTGTGTGTTGTAATGTGTGTGTATTGTGTGTGTTGTAATGTGTGTGTATTGTGTGTGTTGTAATGTGTGTGTATTGTTTGTGCTGTAATGTGTGTGTATTGTGTGTGTTGTAATGTGTGTGTGTTGTAATGTGTGTGTATTGTGTGTGTTGTAATGTGTGTGTATAGTGTGTGTTGTAATGTGTGTGTATTGTGTGTGTTGTAATGTGTGTGTATTGTGTGTGTTGTAATGTGTGTGTGTTGTAATGTGTGTGTATTGTGTGTGTTGTAATGTGTGTGTATAGTGTGTGTTGTAATGTGTGTGTATTGTGTGTGTTGTAATGTGTGTGTATTGTGTGTGTTGTAATGTGTGTGTTGTAATTACATTTCACTGCATATATGTATGGAAGTATGTATATGTATGTGACAAATAAAAAATCTTGAATCTAATGTGTGTGTTGTAATGTGTGTGTATTGTGTGTGTTGTAATGTGTGTGTATTGTGTGTGTTGTAATGTGTGTGTATTGTGTGTGTTGTAATGTGTGTGTATTGTCTGTGTTGTAATGTGTGTGTTGTAATGTGTGTGTATTGTGTGTGTTGTAATGTGTGTGTATTGTGTGTGTTGTAATGTGTGTTGTAATGTGTGTGTATTGTGTGTGTTGTAATGTGTGTGTATTGTGTGTGTTGTAATGTGTGTGTATTGTCTGTGTTGTAATGTGTGTGTTGTAATGTGTGTGTATTGTGTGTGTTGTAATGTGTGTGTATTGTGTGTGTTGTAATGTGTGTGTGTTGTAATGTGTGTGTATTGTGTGTGTTGTAATGTGTGTGTGCTGTAATGTGTGTGTATTGTGTGTGTTGTAATGTGTGTGTATTGTTTGTGTTGTAATGTGTGTCTGTGTTGTGTGTGTTGTAATGTGTGTGTATTGTGTGTGTTGTAATGTGTGTGTATTGTTTGTGCTGTAATGTGTGTGTATTGTTTGTGTTGTAATGTGTGTGTATTGTGTGTGTGTTGTAATGTGTGTGTATTGTGTATGTTGTAATGTGTGTGTTGTAATGTGTGTGTACTGTGTGTGTTGTAATGTATGTGTATTGTGTGTGTGTTGTAATGTGTGTGTATTGTGTATGTTGTAATGTGTGTGTTGTAATGTGTGTGTATTGTGTGTGTTGTAATGTGTGTGTATTGTGTGTGTTGTAATGTGTGTGTATTGTGTGTGTGTATTGTGTGTGTTGTAATGTGTGTGTTGTAATGTGTGTGTATTGTGTGTGTTGTAATGTGTGTGTATTGTGTGTGTTGTAATGTGTGTGTATTGTGTGTGTTGTAATGTGTGTGTATTGTCTGTGTTGTAATGTGTGTGTTGTAATGTGTGTGTATTGTGTGTGTTGTAATGTGTGTGTATTGTGTGTGTTGTAATGTGTGTGTATTGTGTGTGTTGTAATGTGTGTGTATTGTGTGTGTTGTAATGTGTGTGTATTGTTTGTGCTGTAATGTGTGTGTATTGTAATGTGTGTGTATTGTGTGTGTTGTAATGTGTGTGTGTTGTAATGTGTGTGTATTGTGTGTGTTGTAATGTGTGTGTATAGTGTGTGTTGTAATGTGTGTGTATTGTGTGTGTTGTAATGTGTGTGTATTGTGTGTGTTGTAATGTGTGTGTTGTAATTACATTTCACTGCATATATGTATGGAAGTATGTATATGTATGTGACAAATAAAAAATCTTGAATCTAATGTGTGTGTTGTAATGTGTGTGTATTGTGTGTGTTGTAATGTGTGTGTATTGTGTGTGTTGTAATGTGTGTGTATTGTGTGTGTTGTAATGTGTGTGTATTGTCTGTGTTGTAATGTGTGTGTTGTAATGTGTGTGTATTGTGTGTGTTGTAATGTGTGTGTATTGTGTGTGTTGTAATGTGTGTTGTAATGTGTGTGTATTGTGTGTGTTGTAATGTGTGTGTATTGTGTGTGTTGTAATGTGTGTGTATTGTCTGTGTTGTAATGTGTGTGTTGTAATGTGTGTGTATTGTGTGTGTTGTAATGTGTGTGTATTGTGTGTGTTGTAATGTGTGTGTGTTGTAATGTGTGTGTATTGTGTGTGTTGTAATGTGTGTGTGCTGTAATGTGTGTGTATTGTGTGTGTTGTAATGTGTGTGTATTGTTTGTGTTGTAATGTGTGTGTGTGTTGTGTGTGTTGTAATGTGTGTGTATTGTGTGTGTTGTAATGTGTGTGTATTGTTTGTGCTGTAATGTGTGTGTATTGTTTGTGTTGTAATGTGTGTGTATTGTGTGTGTGTTGTAATGTGTGTGTATTGTGTATGTTGTAATGTGTGTGTTGTAATGTGTGTGTATTGTGTGTGTTGTAATGTGTGTGTATTGTGTGTGTTGTAATGTGTGTGTATTGTGTGTGTGTATTGTGTGTGTTGTAATGTGTGTGTTGTAATGTGTGTGTATTGTGTGTGTTGTAATGTGTGTGTATTGTCTGTGTTGTATTGTGTGTGTTGTAATGTGTGTGTATTGTGTGTGTTGTAATGTGTGTGTATTGTGTGTGTTGTAATGTGTGTGTATTGTCTGTGTTGTAATGTGTGTGTTGTAATGTGTGTGTATTGTGTGTGTGTTGTGTGTTGTAATGTGTGTGTATTGTGTGTGTTGTAATGTGTGTGTATTGTGTTGTAATGTGTGTGTATTGTGTGTGTTGTAATGTGTGTGTATTGTGTGTGTTGTAATGTGTGTGTATTGTGTGTGTTGTAATGTGTGTGTTGTAATGTGTGTGTATTGTGTGTGTTGTAATGTGTGTGTATTATGTGTGTTGTAATGTGTGTGTATTGTGTGTGTTGTAATGTGTGTGTATTGTGTGTGTTGTAATGTGTGTGTATTGTCTGTGTTGTAATGTGTATGTGCTGCGGTGCAGAGTCAGACGCTCAGATTTTCCTCCTGATGGAGCAGAGTTAGTTTGATGAGGTGGAGCAGAGTTTGTTTGATGAGGTGGAGCAGAGTTAGTTTGATGAGGGAGAGCAGAGTTATTTTGATGAGGTGGAGCAGAGTTAGTTTGATGAGGTGGAGCAGAGATAGTTTGATGAGGTGGAGCAGAGATAGTTTGATGAGGGAGAGCAGAGTTATTTTGATGAGGTGGAGCAGAGATAGTTTGATGAGGTGGAGCAGAGATAGTTTGATGAGGTGGAGCAGAGTTAGTTTGATGAGGTGGAGCAGAGATAGTTTGATGAGGTGGAGCAGAGTTAGTTTGATGAGGTGGAGCAGAGTTTGTTTGATGAGGTGGAGCAGAGATAGTTTGATGAGGTGGAGCAGAGTTAGTTTGATGAGGGAGAGCAGAGTTATTTTGATGAGGTGGAGCAGAGTTAGTTTGATGAGGTGGAGCAGAGTTTGTTTGATGAGGTGGAGCAGAGTTTGTTTGATGAGGTGGAGCAGAGTTAGTTTGATGAGGGAGAGCAGAGTTATTTTGATGAGGTGGAGCAGAGTTAGTTTGATGAGGTGGAGCAGAGATAGTTTGATGAGGTGGAGCAGAGATAGTTTGATGAGGTGGAGCAGAGTTAGTTTGATGAGGGAGAGCAGAGTTATTTTGATGAGGTGGAGCAGAGATAGTTTGATGAGGTGGAGCAGAGATAGTTTGATGAGGTGGAGCAGAGTTAGTTTGATGAGGTGGAGCAGAGATAGTTTGATGAGGTGGAGCAGAGTTAGTTTGATGAGGTGGAGCAGAGTTTGTTTGATGAGGTGGAGCAGAGATAGTTTGATGAGGTGGAGCAGAGTTAGTTTGATGAGGGAGAGCAGAGTTATTTTGATGAGGTGGAGCAGAGTTAGTTTGATGAGGTGGAGCAGAGTTTGTTTGATGAGGTGGAGCAGAGTTTGTTTGATGAGGTGGAGCAGAGATAGTTTGATGAGGTGGAGCAGAGTTAGTTTGATGAGGGAGAGCAGAGCAGTGATGCTCCTCAGCCTCCTGATCCAACCTGATCACCGGTTCACTGTGTCCCCCAAACAGTCCTCACTGGAATTAAACAAGTTTAACTGGTGAGGACCCTCTGGGCCCCCAGACCACAGGCTGCATTTATACTGTTGAGTACTGCATTTTAATTGGATGTTAGGTACTGAAACAGAGTTCCAGTATAAAATACACAGTTCTACTACATAAAATATTCCAACATTTTAAATATTCTAAATATTAGTCATCACACACACACACACAGACACAGACTGATTGATGGCCTCTTTTCAAGTGCCCTCTTGACCTCTGACCCCCCTGGTGGAGGGGGGTCGATAAAGAATAAAAGATAAAAGTGAAAATAATTTGGAGATTTTGAACACATTGAAAAACAACATCAAGTAAAATATTGAAAATAACTTTTATAAAAATGACATTTCATGAAGCTGCTGCACTGAAATGAAACACACACACACACACACACACACACACACACACACACAGACACACACACACACACACACACACACACACACACACACAGACACACACACACACACACACACACACACACACACACACACACACACACAGACACACACACACACACACAGACACACACACACACAGACACACACACACACACACACACACACACACACACACACACACACACACACACACACACACACACACACACACACACACACACACAGACACACACACACACACACACACACACACACACACACACACACAGACACACACACACACACACACACACACACACACACACACAGACACACACACACACACACAGACACACACACACAGACACAGACACACACACACACACACACACACACACACACACACACACACACACAGACACACACACACACACACACACACACAGACACACACACACACACACACACACACACACACACACACACACACACAGACACACACACACACACACACACAGACACACACACACACACACACACACACACACACACACACAGTGCCTGGGGGCGTGGTGATGTTGGGTGTCGTCATGGAGACCAGCTGGAGGCGAGACAGCACCTGTCTCCATCACTGAGCAGACGACAGGATGATGAATAGATGAATTAGAGATGAATCCATATTTTTTACATTTTACCTACTTTTTAGTTTCACTAGAAGAAGAATCTTTAATCGTCACACAGCACACACACACACACACACTCCAACTGGGGACGGTAGCTCAGGAGGTAGAGCTGGTGGTCTAGTGATCTAAAGGTTGCTGGTTGGATCCCAGGCTCCTCCTGCTAGCATGCTGTAGTGTCCTTGAGCAAGACACTTAACCCCTCATTGCTCCTGATGGCTGCGTCCGTCGCTGTTTGAACAATTGTAAGTGGCTTTGGATAAAAGCGTCTGATCAATGTAATGTAAATGTAAACACACACACACTACAACACACACACTACAACACACACACTACAACACACACACTACAACACACACACACTACAACACACACACACATTACAACACACACACACACTACAACACACACACACACTACAACACACACACACACACACTACAACACTCACACACACACTACAACACACACACACACTACAACACACACACACACACTACAACACACACACCACACTACACTACAACACACACACACACACACTACAACACACACACACACTACAACACACACACACACACACTACAACACTCACACACACACTACAACACACACACACACTACAACACACACACACACACACTACAACACACACACCACACTACACTACAACACACACACACACACACACACTACAACACTCACACACACACACTACACTACAACACACACATTAATAACAATAAAGTAGTTAATATTAATAACAATATAGTGGTTAAATATTAATAACGATATAGTAGTTAAATATTAATAATAATATAACAGTTACATATTAATAATAATACAACAGTTACATATTAATAATAATATAGTAGTTAAATATTAATAACAATATAGCAGTTAAATATTAATAATAATATAGTAGTTAAATATTAATAACAATATAGTAGTTAAATATTAACAACAATGTAGAAGTTAACCATTAAGGACAATAATGTAGTTATTGTGGAGGTAACATTTGCTTGTCCTTCATCCTTCACCGCTGCAGCGCCTCCAGACTTCCTGCAGTGGCCGCAGTCTGTGTCCCGGCCACTGGGAGGCAGCGCCGAGTTCACCTGCACGGCACGCGGCGTGCCGCGCCCGCACCTCATCTGGCTGAAGAACGGCAAGATCCTGACGCCGGGAAGCAGCGTCACGCTGGGCAACAACAACACGTAGGTGGTGAAGGGCCGAATGAAGGTCTGCGGATCAGTTTATCTTTATTATAGGTTGTTAAATAATGTCTCAACTTTATCATTTTTGAAATCTGTATTGATTAGATTTATTAAATGTATTAAGTTTATTTGACTTTGTTTCTTATTTTTTTTGTATTTATCTATTTTTTGTTTTGTTTTTGATTGTGACTCTGGTGTCGCCCCCTGCAGGACGCTGGCGGTGACACGCATCACGGCCGAGGACGAGGCCATCTACCAGTGCATCGCAGAGAACAGCGCGGGAACCAACCAGGCCAGCGCCCGCCTGGCCCTAAGCCCCGCCCCAGAACTCCCAGAAGCCCCGGCCAAGCTGCAGGCCACGCCCCTTTCTCCCGGCAGCCTCAGACTGAGCTGGGAGCAGCCGACGCCCGACGCCACCGAGCGCATCATCGGATACGTGCTCCACATCCGCAAGCTGGGAGGTTAGCCGCGCAGCTGACCTCTGACCTGTGATCTGCTTCCTGTGATCTGCTTCCTGTGATCTGTTCTATTGGGCCTGTGTTCTACTTCCTGTGACCTCCGACCTGCGATGTGCTTCCTGTAGAGCCGGACAGCAGGGAGCTGCAGGAGGCCGTCAGTAAGACCACGTTCCAACATGTCTTCTCGTCGTTGGAGCGCGCCACCACCTACTCCGTCTACCTGAAGGCCTACTCTCCACTAGGGGGCAGCAGGCGCTCCAGCACTGTGGTCGCCACCACGCTGGGAGGGGGTAAGACTCCGCCTCCTCCACCCACCACCAACCTCTGTCTCCACTCCCATTCAACCTCACTCTCTCTCCCCCCCCCCCTTCCCCCAGTCCCCGCCTCCCCGCCCTTCTCCGCCCGGGTCCTGAACCAATCGGCGGTCCAGCTCCAGTGGGATCCGCCCCAGGAGGCGGGGCTTCTCCAGGGGTTCCGCCTCTGGCTGCGTCGCCTCCCGGATCCCGACTTCCAGGAAGTGGCGAGCCTCCCCGGCCACGCCCACACACACACACTGTCCCAGCTGGGTGCGTTCCACAGCAAGCTACAAGGAGCTTGTGTTGGAATGAGGTTGTGTTAATGAGGCAGCATGTCAATGAGGTTGTGTGTTCATGAGGTCGTGTTGGAATGGGGCCGTATGTTAATGGTGCGGTATATTAATGAGGTTGTGTGTTAATGAGGCTGTATGTTAATGGTGTGGTATGTTAATGAGGTTGTGTGTTAATGAGGTTTTATGTTAATGAGGTTGTGTGTTAATGAGGCTGTGTGTTACTGTGGTTGTATGTTAATGAGGTTGTGCTGGAATGACGCAATGTGTTAATAAGGTTATATGTTAATTAGGTAGTATGTTAATGAGGTTGTGTGTTAATGAGGTTGTGTGTTGCTGTGGTTGTATGTTAATGAGGTTGTGTTGGAATGAGGCAATGTGTGAATAAGGTTATATGTTAATTAGGTTGTGTGTTAATGAGGCTGTGTGTTACTGTGGTTGTATGTTAATGAGGTTGTGTTGGAATGAGGCAATGTGTGAATAAGGTTATATGTTAATTAGGTAGTATGTTAATGAGGTTGTGTGTTAATGAGGTTGTGTGTTGCTGTGTAGAACCTGCTGCCGTCTATGAGATCCAACTTGTGGCTTTTAACGGGAACGGAGAGAGTCCAGTCAACAGGAAACTGGTCTCACTGGTGAAGGATGTGGACAACAAAGGTGAGACAACTGTCTGTCCCCCTGTCTGTCTGTCTGTCTTCAGGTCAGGGTTTAAATTACATTGTGTGTGTGTGTGTGTGTGTGTGTGTGTGTTTGTGTGTGGCAGCTGGCTGTAACTGTGAGCAGAAGGTTGCTGGTTCCACGCTGCTCATGGGCGTGCATATCAGCCTGGCGTGCATCATCTTCTGCCTCCTCTTCCTCCTTCTGGCCTTCAGACACAGGTGAGGCCCTCAGCATCATCTTCATCGGCCCCATGCGTTGCCACGGTAACCTGCCTCCCAGCCCCCAGCAACAGACACAAGAAGTGATAAAATCACAGATACACACCATTTAATTAGTTGTACTGCATTTAATAATACTTATTCTGCCTGAACGTTGTACTCTGGACGTGTTGGCACCACATTGTGTACGGAGACCGTCTCCATGGCGACCGAGTGATCGTGACAATATGACCCGAGCGGAGGACCCCGCGCCCTTCGTCATCACCACCATCATCATCATCATCATCATCATCATCATCAGCTCCTTCATCATGGTTCCATCCTCATCTTCCTCAGCATGATGGTACAGTAGAACCAACAGAACCAACAGAACCAGTAGAACCAGCAGAACCAGTAGAACCAGTAGAACCAACAGAACCAGCAGAACCAGCAGAACCAGTAGAACCATCAGAACCAGTAGAACCAGTAGAACCAACAGAACCAGTAGAACCAGCAGAACCAGCAGAACCAGTAGAACCATCAGAACCTGTAGAACCAGTAGAAACAGTAGAACCAACAGAACCAGCAGAACCAGCAGAACCAGTAGAACCAACAGAACCAGTAGAACCAGCAGAACCAGCAGAACCAGTAGAACCAGTGGAACCTTGTGTTTGTGTTACAGCATGTTCTGCACCAAGGGCATGCAGAACACTTGGCCCCGCCCCAAACAGGAAGTGCTCCAGAGGGACGCCATTGAGCTGACGGCACAGGTGAGTTCAGAACCACACACACACACACACACACACACACACACACACACACACACACACACACACACACACTCAGATTTCTTTCTCTTTGCAGAGTTTGGCTCCGCCCCCTGCTGCTGCAGACTGCCAGGTCCTGGTGGAGCAGGCTCCACCCCCCCAGGTGCTGCTTAACTCACAAACTTAACCCTTAACTCACCCTTTACCCTGCCCCCTCCTGCTGCTCCGCCTCCTGCTGCTCCGCCTCCTGCTGCTCTGACCACGTTTCTTCAGACGTGTATTTTAAACACATTGTTTGTTTTGACTCCAATTCATGACGTTTGTCGTCCGTCTCAGTCCAGTTGTTGTAGTTTGGACCTCACGCCCCTGGTGGACGTCAGCAGTGTGACAGGACCAGGTTCACCTCCCGGTCCCGCTGCCGTCCAGCAGGGGTCCGGCGTCCGCCCCTCGTCCTGAGCAGCTGAACCTCAGGAGGTCGGCGACGCCGATGCCAAAGTCCGTTCACTGCTCAGACGAGGGGTCCACCAGCGTGGCCTCCAACTGCAGCTTGAGCCAAGGTGATGAAGTCCATTGTTACTGCCTCCACTTGAAAGCACAGGAAGCTCAGATCAGCTGGTTGAACCCTGCCCCGCCCCACCTACCAAAACTCTACCTCCAAAGATGGCTGCCTCAGCTTGCCACCAAACGCCAGAGCTACCCAAGAAACCATTTTGCCTCCCACTGCTGTAGCAGCACCACCTACCTCCAACCAAAAGGGCGTCCGGAGCCCAGCTAACCTTCTTACCTTATGTGCCAAGGCCACTGTCTGCACTAGCCCCGCCCCTTCCTGTTTTCTTTGACGCCTCATTTCCTGTTTGGAAACATCGCAGCCTGGTCAATGGCGCTGGTTTGGTCACCCGCTGTGTATTTGGGAGGTTTGAAGAAGGATCCACCGGACCGGACTGAGAGGGACCCCAGAGGGAGTCCAGTCCGGTCCGGTCCCTCGGGGTCCGGTGCCAAACAGGATGGTAATGCGGCTTCAGATCTGGTCGAGCGACGTTGAACCAGCTGCTCTTCGGTGAAGCTTCAAACAGGAAACAGGAAGTTCCAGGTTTTATCTGTAAACTTCCTGTGCTGCCGTTCCTGCTTCCTGTTTTCAAATAGTTTTGAATTGTTAATATGAGTGAATATGAATTTAGCTGTAGCTCAGTTTCCAAAAAATGTGTCAAAACAGAACCAGATCCAAAGACCATTCCGTTTCCTCACTGATTATGGGATGTATTAGTGTTGTGGAAACAAGACCAAAAGGACCAAACCGTCCGTCCGCTTCCACTTGGAAACCTGAGGACGCTTTATATTTTCATATTGTTAAGACATGAAATCTGCCAAATAACACAACGTTTATGGGATGGAAAACATGAAAACCAAATGTCACAGATTGTTTACTGTGTTAGCTGTTATGTTACTGGAATGTCCTCACAATGTGTGTAATTGACGGTTGGAGGACATTTTATTCGAGTCTGGAAAGAAGCAACATGAGGACTGAGTCCAACGTGTCTTCAAGGGCAAAAGTCAACTGTCACGTGACGTCATCACGAGGTCACGTCATCACGGGGTCACGTGACGTCATCACGAGGTCACGTGACATCGCTGGCGTTTGAAGACCTGATGTGATTGTTTGTTTTGAAATGTTGTTGTGCTCAGTGAAGCGTCGACTCAGCTCCTCAAACCTTTTATTCTTCTTCATGTTTCATCTGTTGTTGTTGTTGTTGTTGTTGTTTTCTTGGATGAATTGAAAGCGTCTCCTGCCACTCGGAGCCGTTTTTAAAAAGCCATAAAGTTGTTTCCTAAACATTTTAGGTTCAAACTTTGCTGCTTTTCAGTGAAATATGAAGTGTTTTTTTAGACGGAAGGTGGAGCAGGAGGTGGAGCAGGAGGTGGAGTGATGCTCCATGCTCTTTACTCTGCAACTTTCCAAAGCTTCAACTCTTTTAGTAAAACTAAGGTGGTGCACATCTCCACCCCTCAGACGTTTAGAAGGTGGTGCAGACTGTGGATGTAAAGAATGTGTTGATGTTCTGACGCCAAATAAAGTCTGACCTGAAGTAGAATCCAGTTTCCTGTCTGTCTGTCTGTCTGTAAACTGATTCAACGTTTTAGTTGCAGACTCCTGGAAACAAAACTCTACATTTCTCACGTCTCCGCTGACGGTGCTGTTGGAGCAGACGTTCTGGGGAAAAATGACGGAAAATTGTCGAAGAACTGAAACAGAGAAAAGGTCCAACAGTGATGGAGGGAACTCCACAAGTAGATCCTGTGACGTAGCGTCCCCTAGAGGCTGTGATGTAGCGCCCCCTTGAGAGCCTGATAGAGATGAATGGACAATCTCAGTGTATGGTGAAATTGGGTGGTGTTCCCTTTTAACCGTAACAATGTGTTGCATGTTATGAGCAGCTCGTATGAATGATGAATATACGGTTCTGTGGATATTATGGGATGTTTGAACCTCTGAGATTACATTGATCAGACGGTTTTATCCAAAGCCACTTATAATTATTCAAACAGTGACGGACGCAGCCATCAGGAGCAATGAGGGGTTAAGTGTCTTGCTCAAGGACACTACAGCATGCTAGCAGGAGGAGCCTGGGATCCAACCAGCAACCTTTAGATGACTAGACCACCAGCTCTACCTCCTGAGCTACCATCCCCATACCAGATCTGCTTCAGAAAGAATGAAATGGGATTCATTTGAGACGGGTTTAAACAGCAGATTAACTTCCAGTTCAGCAGCATCACACCATAAATATCACATCCATCATATTATTGTGATTTTATTATTATTATGATTATGATTATTATTCCATTGACCTCCATGCAAGTACCATTCCAGAAACTTCTCACATGAGACACACTGTAGATTTGAGGCGTGTGGACTCCTGGACGTGTCTGGAATTGAAAGATTATTTGGGGCTGATCAAAGACCTGAAAACAATCAATAAATAAACCAAACGCTATTGGATACTGTACAAAGAGGAACATTTCTGAGGCGATTAACAGGATTTATACTCACATCGATATATTAATAAATATAAACAACTGGCCCCTTTGACGCTACACAATGAGATTATTTTAGTCGGTTCATTCGTCTCCAACAGAGAAACGTTGAATGAAAGAACATTTCATCTGAGAACTGACTGAAGGCCACGGCGCCGGGACGCAGCCACATTCCAAAGCTGTCATCTGAGGCTCAGCGCCGCTGATGAAAGGCTTGTTAACATGCACATGTGCAGGTTAATTAGAGGTAGAAGGCTAATTGAAGGCTAATTGAAGGCTAATTGGAAGCTAGATACTTTCTTCTTCAATCTCGTTTCAAACCCGGAAGCATCAGTGCTTCTATCTGAACCACTTCAGCTGTTTCCCTTTCCTATCACCTTTAAGAAACGGACACAAAACAAAGCGATAGAGTCAACCACAGAAAGGTTTCATCTGGTCCTGGAGCCTCAGCCGCCAACGTCCAGTCAGTCAGAGGTGTCTGGGTGGAGGTCCTGGTCCCTGCTAGCCCACAGCGGACCCTGCCCGGTGGACGCTGGCTGCGTCAGACTCCTGCTCTCCGCTGTGAGGACCTCGCGGGACGGGGAGGCGGTCCAGGGACCGGGGCGAGGCCGGCGGGCGGCGGCCCCGGCAGCGGCAGCAGGACGCCAGGTCGGCCCTGAAGGACGGCGTGTAGAAGCCGTAGATGACCGGGTCGCAGCAGGTGTTGAGGTTCCCGAACACGAAGAGGCCGTGGTGCACGTACTCCGGGGTGATGCGCAGCATCTCGGGCTGGAACCAGTACCAGATCCCCAGCAGGTAGTATGGCGTCCAGCACACCACGAAGGACATGACGATGATGATGGTCATCTTCAGAGTCTTCATCCGAGCTTTGGGGATCATGTCCGTCCCACTTCGCCTCAAACACGATTCCCCTGCTGAGAGAGAGAGAGACCCAGGTCAGGGTTTAGGGTTATTGTGGAGGGTCAGGGTTCCTGCTGAACCCCTTTGACACTGTACTGGGATTGTAGAGGGATAAACAGATAATTCAACTTGACTTGTACCCTTGTTGAGCTGGTGCTGGTGGTTGATGTGGATGAGGATGCGGGTGTAGCAGCAGCCCATGACCAGCAGGGGGACTACATAGAGCGTGATGAAGTGGAACATGTTGTAGAGCGTTTCCTGCCAGCGCTCGCTGAAGCTGCCATGCGTCACGCACTGAGTGAAGTCCACGCCCTTGGCCTTGATCGCCCGGAAGATGAAGGGCTGTCGAACAGGAAGCAGGAGAGGATTTAAAACCTTTCGGCTAAAGTGTTACGACCGATTGGAAAATCTCTACCGTTAGCTCTACCAGTAGCCCTATGGTGTTGCCAAGCAATGCTACCATACCCATTTACATATGACCTTGTTCGGTGGTCTCAGTCGGGAACGTCTTTGTGTTTTTCTTTGAGATTAATTGTAATTTTCAGTTGCCTGCCTTCCTGCCGTTGTTCACATTCTTCATTTAAGCTCCAGGCTAGCGATAGCTCCGGCTGCGCTAACAGCAGGAGGCACAGCGGCAGCTAATCTGTCGGTCAACGCATTCCTCTCAGGATTTTCTCTCTTTGGATCGTTTTGTTCCTGAAGCTGAAGCCAAAGTCCTGGAGGAACTGAAAGAACGGTCCTACACACTAGGACCAGGACCGGGACCAGGACCTGGTGTCCAGTGGGCAGATAGGATCTGAACTGATGGACGCCAGGAGTCCGGCCGTCTTGAGGAGGGAAATCTTAAGGGGAGTAATCCCCCCAGAACATGTACTATCCCCGACTTAAACATGTACTACCCCCGCCCCTTAACATGTACTATCCCCGGCCCAAACATGTACTATCCCCGCCCCGGAACATGTACTATCCCCGCCCCAGAACACGTACTATCCCCGCCCCCAGAACATGTCATGGCGCCACCCACCTGTGGAGCCGCCAGCAGCAGGCTGCAGCTCCATGCCGCCATCAGCATCCTACGGTTCCTCGTCTGTGCGCTGAGCGAGTCCAGTGGGCGCAGGATGGCATGCTGGCGGTCCAGGCTGATCACCACCAAGATGGACGCCGACGCCTGCATGGCAAACAGCTTCAGGAAGCACAGCAGCTTGCACAGGAAGTTGCCGGCATGCCACTGCACCGTGGCGTTCCACACCGCATCCAGCGGCATCACCACAAAGGTCATCATCAGGTCGGCCGATGCCAGGCTGACCATCAGGGGCCGCAGGTGCGAAGCCAGCCGCCGGCCACGCCCCCAGCACACGCTGACCAATAGGGCAAGGTTGCTGCAGGCGGCGAACAAGAAGAGAAGGGATGTGGCGCCCACACGGAACTGGGCAGCACGAGTGAAACTGGGAGCTTCCCAGTCCAACAACTGGGAGGAGTTTAGAGACCAGTTCGATGACATCACCTGGAAATTACAGAGTACACGTTACGATGAAGACTAGGATACTGTCAACCAGAGGGGTATTAATAATATTCATATCTATATATAGAAATTCATAATTCATATAGTACACTGTACTATACACGACAGTACAAATCTCCCACAAGGACACAGTGAATGGATGGATTATAATACAATGTAGTCCTCTGTGCAGTACTACAAGTACTACAACTTTTAGTAGCAAGTACATGATTTTAAATTAAAAACGATGTACAGCACAGAGTATTACACATGCATTTGAATGTAGTTGAATGTATTTGGATGTAGTTGAATGCTTTCAAATGTAATTGAATGTAGTTTAATGTATTCAAATGTAGTTAAATGTATTTGAATGTAGTTGAATGTATTTGAATGTAGTTGATTGCATTTGAATGTAGTTTAATGCATTTGAATGTATTTCAATGTATTGGAATGTAGTTGAATGCAAATGAATGTAATTGAATGCATTTTACTGTAGTTAAATGTATTTGAATGTAGTTGAAGGCATTTGAATGTAGTTTAATGTATTTGAATGTAGTTAAATATATTTGAATGTAGTTGAATGCATTTGAATTAAATTGAATGCATTTGAATGTAGCTGAATTCATTTTAAAGTAGTTGAATGCATTTGAATGTAGTTGAATATATTTGAATGTTCAACTACATTCAAATAACAACTACAATGTAATTGAATTTATTTGCATGCAATTGAATGTATTTGAATGCATTTGAATGTCGTTGAATGTATTGGAATGTGGTTCAATGTAGTTCAATGTATTTGAATGTAGTGGAATGTAGTTGAATATATTTCAATGAAGTTGAATGTATTTGAATGTAGTTTAATGCTTTTGAACTCATTTGAATGTAGTGGAATGTATTTGAATGTAGTTAAATGCATTTAAATGTAGTTGAATATATTTGAATGTAATGGAATGTAGTTTAATGCATTCCAATTAAGTTGAATGTTTTTTAATGTAGTTGAATGAATTTGAATGAAGTTGAATGCAAATGAATGTAATTGAATGCATTTTACTGTAGTTAAATGTATTTGAATGTAGTTGAAGGCATTTGAATGTAGTTTAATGTATTCAAATGTAGTTAAATATATTTGAATGTAGTTGAAAGCATTTGAATTCAATTGAATGCATTTGAATATAGTTGAATTCATTTGAAAGTAGTTGAATGCATTTGAATGTAGTTAAATATATTTGAATGTTCAACTACATTCAAATAACAACTACAATGTAATTGAAATAATTTGCCTGCAATTGAAAGCATTTTAATGCATTTGAATGTAGTTGAATGTATTTGAATGCATTTGAATGTAGTGGAATGTAGTTGAATGCATTTAAATTAAGTTGAATGTATTTGAATGTAGTTTAATGCTTTTGAATGTAGTTTAATGCTTTTGAATGCAGTGGAATGTATTTCAATGTAGTCAAATGTATTTGATGTAGTTAAATGCATTTAAATGTAGTTCAATATATTTGAATGTAATGGAATGTAGTTTAATGCATTCCAATTAAGTTGAATGTTTTTTAATGTGGTTGAATGTATTTGAATGTAGTTTAATGTAGTTTAATGTATTTTATGTAGTTAAATAAATCGGAATGTAGTTGAATGCAGTTGAATGCATTCGAATGCAGTTGAATGTAATTGAACGCATTTAAATGTAGTTGAATGTATTTGAATGTAGTTTAATGCTTTTGAATGCAGTTGAATGTATTTCAATGTAGTTAAAAATATTTGAATGAAGTTGAATGTATTTCAATGTATTTGAATGTAGTTAAATATATTTGAATGTAGATGAATGTATTTGAATGTAGTTTACTTGAATTCATCAACACAGCACAAATACAAAAAAAGTTTTTGTATTTTATTGTGTTTACTGTATGAACAGTAGTACTGTATGTGCAGTAGTATCGCATATCACTAAATTGAAATACAATAAGATGTATCAAAATCTATTTAACTTTATCTCACTGTGTTTTACAATGAGAAGAACGAAAAGGTACAGAGAGAAGGAAAGATGGAGTGATGAGTGATTCTCACCTTCTAAGCAAAGATCCTCAGGATGTTTCTCTCTGTAATCCACGTGTTTCCCCCGTTCCATCCATCCTCCTCCTGCGCCTCCTGCTCCACCTGCTCCTTCTCTTCCTTCTCCGCCTGCTCCTCCTGCTCCTTCTGCTCCTTCTCCTCCTCCTCTTCCCTCTCCTTCTCCTCCTCCTCCTCCTCCTCCGCTCTGACTCTCCCCTCCACCCAGGGCTCTGCAGGTGGAGGTGCAGGGGTGGGGCAGTTAAAGGGTTAATCCGCGTTTTGCTGCAGCGGCTCACGGGCGCGTGCACGCTGCTATTTATAGTTGACGCGCACCGCAGCTCCGCCACGTGTTCGACGCAGCGACACAAACGACCTTTAATATTGAAAACATGAAAACATATGTGGACATAATAAAGCATATAATCACTGCTTACGTGTATATCTTTCATTGACATTACTATAGACCACAAACATAAATGTTTTCATTATTTGATGGTTTCATTTCACATTCAAGTATTCATTTATGGTTTGAATATTCTTGTTACTTTTGGACAATCACAGAAAAAAATCCAGGATTTTGTGTAAATGTGACGTTCCAGTAAGATTTGAACCAAACGTGCACTCGTACTTTAAATGCAAACATATATGTTGTGTTTCACTTTCATATTCTGAATAAATAACCATTCATCTGATATGACCTCAACGCAGATAGAGACTTTCTCGAGAAACCTGCTTTGACACTTTTGGAGGGGATGTGACGTCATCGCCGGTCATTAGCGCCCTCTGCCCTTTAGCGAGCAGATCAACAGAGGCAGGTGGTTTCCATGGCAACCACGTCAAAGTACTTTATTAACACCGGATCAAGACCTGGTCGATACCTGATCAATACCTATCTAACAACATGGTCCATGTCACTTCAGTAAAGCTCGCACCAAATACTAATAAGTACTTCTGTCAGAGAGTATTATGAGTACAAAGCGCACATCCAAACCAAACAGGCTGTTTTCAACTCCCATCTGATGATCAATGAATCAATCTGATCAGCACATTGCTCCTCTAAAGTGGTCATCTATGTCGTCAATAAAATCGAACTTTCAAAGCTTTATTGATCTGCTCCTTTCTAAAACAAACAGCCATTCAGCCAATCTGCAATCTGATGCTGTTTCCACGCTGGGTGGCGGGGTCCGCCACAGCCACCCTGCGATTCAAGATTCAAGATTCAAGATGTTTTATTTGTCACATACATATACATACTTTCATACATATATGCAGTGAAATGTAATGCAACGCACCCGGTGATAGCACACAATATGTCCTAGGAAAAAATAAAAATAAAAAGTTTCTTTCTATAGGCCGACTAACTGACTCCTAAAACGTAATACAGTAAGTTGAATACTTATAGAATAAAATAAAAATATATAGAATAAAATACAATAAAAATAAAAAATAAATAAAATGGAATAGATAGAGGGAATATGCCTATGTATATACAGATATGTGCATTAAAGTGGCATGTGAATTAAAGTGGCATGTGAATGTGAATAGTGTGAGGTAGTGTTTGGGATAATACAGCACAGTATACAACAGTACGGCGCAGCAATACGACATCACGAACAACCCTGAACAGTGATACAGTATGCGGTACAGTATGCTACATACAGTACAGTAGGTAGTGGAGCCTAGTGCATGGCTCAGTTAGGACCCCTGGTGAGGTCAGCATTGACAGTTCTAATGGCTTGAGGGAAGAAACTCCGTCTCAGTCTCTGTTCTCGCTGTGTGACTGCGGAGGCGCTTGCCTGACCGCAGCAGCTGAAACAGTCCGTTGTTGGGGTGATGAGGATCCTTCATGATCCTACGGGCTCTGCTACTACACCTCCTGGTGTATAACTCCTGCAAGGGGGGGAGGGTAGTTCCAGTGGTACGTTCAGCTGAACGCACCACCCTCTGCAGGGCCCGCCTGTCCTGGGCAGTACAGTTCCCAAACCAGGCAGTGATGTTGCCTGTCAGGATGCTCTCCACTGCTCCAGAGTAGAAGGACTTGAGGATCCTCACCGAGACCCGGAATTTCCTCAGCTGCCTGAGGTGGTAGAGACGCTGCCTCGCCTTTCTCACCAGAGTGTCTGTGTGAACAGTCCATGTTAAGTCCTCTGTGATGTGGACTCCCAGATATCTGAAGCTGCTCACCCTATCGACAGAAGTCCCATTAATCAACAAGGGCGCGTGCGTCCTCGATTGTGATCCACGCCTAAAGTCCACAATCAGCTCCTTGGTTTTGCCGACGTTCAGGTGGAGGCTGTGGACAGATGATAGACAGACAGATACAGTAGATAGATGATAGACAGACAGATACAGTAGACAGATGGAGAGACAGACAGATACAGTAGACAGGTGATAGACAGACAGATACAGTAGACAGGTGATAGACAGACAGATACAGTAGACAGATGGAGAGACAGAAAGATACAGTAGACAGATGATAGACAGACAGATACAGTGCATGTGCCTCTTATGGTCGATGGAGTTCATTGCAGCACAAGGTTAGAGATGGTTAGTTTAGTTGTTAGGTTAGAGATGGTTAGTTTAGTTGTTAGGTTAGAGATGGTTAGTTTAGTTGTTAGGTTAGAGATGGTTAGTTTAGTTGTTAGGTTAGAGATGGTTAGTTTAGTTGTTAGGTTAGAGATGGTTAGTTTAGTTGTTAGGTTAGAGATGGTTAGTTTAGGTATTAGGTTAGAGATGGTTAGTTTAGTTGTTAGGTTAGAGATGGTTAGTTTAGTTGTTAGGTTAGAGATGGTTAGTTGAGTTGTTAGGTTAGAGATGGTTAGTTTAGTTGTTAGGTTAGAGATGGTTAGTTTAGTTGTTAGGTTAGAGATGGTTAGTTTAGGTATTAGGTTAGAGATGGTTAGTTTAGGTATTAGGTTAGAGATGGTTGGTTTAGGTATTAGGTTAGAGATGGTTAGTTTAGGTATTAGGTTAGAGATGGTTAGTTTAGTTGTTAGGTTAGAGATGGTTAGTTTAGTTGTTAGGTTAGAGATGGTTAGTTTAGTTGTTAGGTTAGAGGTGGTTAGTTTAGTTGTTAGGTTAGAGATGGTTAGTTTAGGTATTAGGTTGGAGATGGTTAGTTTAGTTGTTAGGTTAGAGATGGTTAGTTTAGTTGTTAGGTTAGAGATGGTTAGTTTAGTTGTTAGGTTAGAGATGGTTAGTTTAGTTGTTAGGTTAGAGATGGTTAGTTTAGGTATTAGGTTAGAGATGGTTAGTTTAGTTGTTAGGTTAGAGATGGTTAGTTTAGGTATTAGGTTAGAGATGGTCAGTTTAGTTGTTAGGTTAGAGATGGTTAGTTTAGTTATTAGGTTAGAGATGGTTAGTTTAGGTATTAGGTTAGAGATGGTTAGTTTAGGTATTAGGTTGGAGATGGTTAGTTTAGTTGTTAGGTTAGAGATGGTTAGTTTAGTTGTTAGGTTAGAGATGGTTAGTTTAGTTGTTAGGTTAGAGATGGTTAGTTTAGGTATTAGGTTAGAGATGGTTAGTTTAGTTGTTAGGTTAGAGATGGTTAGTTTAGATGTTAGGTTAGAGATGGTTAGTTTAGGTATTAGGTTAGAGATGGTTAGTTTAGTTGTTAGGTTAGAGATGGTTAGTTTAGTTGTTAGGTTGGAGATGGTTAGTTTAGGTATTAGGTTAGAGATGGTTAGTTTAGGTATTAGGTTAGAGATGGTTAGTTTAGTTGTTAGGTTAGAAATGTTTAGTTTAGTTGTTAGGTTAGAGATGGTTAGTTTAGTTGTTAGGTTAGAGATGGTTAGTTTAGGTATTAGGTTAGAGGTGGTTAGTTTAGGTATTAGGTTAGAGATGGTTAGTTTAGATGTTAGGTTAGAGATGGTTAGTTTAGGTATTAGGCTAGAGGTGGTTAGTTTAGTTGTTAGGTTAGAGATGGTTAGTTTAGTTGTTAGGTTAGAGATGGTTAGTTTAGGTATTAGGTTAGAGATGGTTAGTTTAGGTATTAGGTTAGAGATGGTTAGTTTAGGTATTAGGTTAGAGATGGTTGGTTTAGGTATTAGGTTAGAGATGGTTAGTTTAGGTATTAGGTTAGAGATGGTTAGTTTAGTTGTTAGGTTAGAGATGGTTAGTTTAGTTGTTAGGTTAGAGATGGTTAGTTTAGGTATTAGGTTAGAGATGGTTCGTTTAGGTATTAGGTTAGAGATGGTTAGTTTAGGTATTAGGTTAGAGATGGTTAGTTTAGTTGTTAGGTTAGAGATGGTTAGTTTAGGTATTAGGTTAGAGATGGTTAGTTTAGGTATTAGGTTATAGATGGTTAGTTTTGGTATTAGGTTAGAGATGGTTAGTTTAGTTGTTAGGTTGGAGATGGTTAGTTTAGTTGTTAGGTTGGAGATGGTTAGTTTAGTTGTTAGGTTAGAGATGGTTAGTTTAGGTATTAGGTTAGAGATGGTTAGTTTAGTTATTAGGTTAGAGATGGTTAGTTTAGGTATTAGGTTAGAGATGGTTAGTTTAGTTGTTAGGTTGGAGATGGTTAGTTTAGTTGTTAGGTTGGAGATGGTTAGTTTAGTTGTTAGGTTAGAGATGGTTAGTTTAGGTATTAGGTTACAGATGGTTAGTTTAGTTGTTAGGTTAGAGATGGTTAGTTTAGGTATTAGGTTAGAGATGGTTAGTTTAGGTATTAGGTTAGAGATGGTTAGTTTAGTTGTTAGGTTAGAGATGGTTAGTTTAGGTATTAGGTTAGAGATGGTTAGTTTAGGTATTAGGTTAGAGATGGTTAGTTTAGTTGTTAGGTTAGAGATGGTTAGTTTAGGTATTAGGTTAGAGATGGTTAGTTTAGGTATTAGGTTAGAGATGGTTAGTTTAGGTATTAGGTTAGAGATGGTTAGTTTAGGTATTAGGTTAGAGATGGTTAGTTTAGTTGTTAGGTTAGAGATGGTTAGTTTAGTTGTTAGGTTGGAGATGGTTAGTTTAGTTATTAGGTTGGAGATGGTTAGTTTAGTTGTTAGGTTAGAGATGGTTAGTTTAGTTGTTAGGTTAGAGATGGTTAGTTTAGTTGTTAGGTTAGAGATGGTTCGTTTAGGTATTAGGTTAGAGATGGTTAGTTTAGTTGTTAGGTTAGAGATGGTTAGTTTAGTTGTTAGGTTAGAGATGGTTAGTTTAGGTATTAGGTTAGAGATGGTTAGTTTAGGTATTAGGTTAGAGATGGTTAGTTTAGTTGTTAGGTTAGAAATGTTTAGTTTAGTTGTTAGGTTAGAGATGGTTAGTTTAGTTGTTAGGTAAGAGATGGTTAGTTTAGGTATTAGGTTAGAGGTGGTTAGTTTAGGTATTAGGTTAGAGATGGTTAGTTTAGGTATTAGGTTAGAGATGGTTAGTTTAGGTATTAGGCTAGAGGTGGTTAGTTTAGTTGTTAGGTTAGAGATGGTTAGTTTAGTTGTTAGGTTAGAGATGGTTAGTTTAGGTATTAGGTTAGAGATGGTTAGTTTAGGTATTAGGTCAGAGATGGTTGGTTTAGGTATTAGGTTAGAGATGGTTAGTTTAGGTATTAGGTTAGAGATGGTTAGTTTAGTTGTTAGGTTAGAGATGGCTAGTTTAGTTGTTAGGTTAGAGATGGTTAGTTTAGGTATTAGGTTGGAGATGGTTAGTTTAGGTATTAGGTTAGAGATGGTTAGTTTAGGTATTAGGTTAGAGATGGTTAGTTTAGTTGTTAGGTTAGAGATGGTTAGTTTAGGTATTAGGTTAGAGATGGTTAGTTTAGGTATTAGGTTAGAGATGGTTAGTTTAGGTATTAGGTTAGAGATGGTTAGTTTAGTTGTTAGGTTGGAGATGGTTAGTTTAGTTGTTAGGTTGGAGATGGTTAGTTTAGTTGTTAGGTTAGAGATGGTTAGTTTAGGTATTAGGTTAGAGATGGTTAGTTTAGTTATTAGGTTAGAGATGGTTAGTTTAGGTATTAGGTTAGAGATGGTTAGTTTAGTTGTTAGGTTGGAGATGGTTAGTTTAGTTGTTAGGTTGGAGATGGTTAGTTTAGTTGTTAGGTTAGAGATGGTTAGTTTAGGTATTAGGTTACAGATGGTTAGTTTAGTTGTTAGGTTAGAGATGGTTAGTTTAGTTGTTAGGTTAGAGATGGTTAGTTTAGGTATTAGGTTAGAGATGGTTAGTTTAGTTGTTAGGTTAGAGATGGTTAGTTTAGGTATTAGGTTAGAGATGGTTAGTTTAGTTGTTAGGTTAGAGATGGTTAGTTTAGTTGTTAGGTTAGAGATGGTTAGTTTAGGTATTAGGTTAGAGATGGTTCGTTTAGGTATTAGGTTGGAGGTGGTTAGTTTAGTTGTTAGGTTGGAGATGGTTAGTTTAGTTATTAGGTTGGAGATGGTTAGTTTAGTTGTTAGGTTGGAGATGGTTAGTTTAGTTGTTAGGTTGGAGATGGTTAGTTTAGTTGTTAGGTTAGAGATGGTTAGTTTAGTTGTTAGGTTGGAGATGGTTAGTTTAGTTGTTAGGTTGGAGATGGTTAGTTTAGTTATTAGGTTGGAGATGGTTAGTTTAGTTGTTAGGTTGGAGATGTTTAGTTTAGTTGTTAGGTTGGAGATGGTTAGTTTAGTTATTAGGTTGGAGATGGTTAGTTTAGTTATTAGGTTGGAGATGGTTAGTTTAGTTGTTAGGTTGGAGATGGTTAGTTTAGTTGTTAGGTTAGAGATGGTTAGTTTAGGTATTAGGTTAGAGATGGTTCGTTTAGGTATTAGGTTAGAGGTGGTTAGTTTAGTTGTTAGGTTGGAGATGGTTAGTTTAGTTATTAGGTTGGAGATGGTTAGTTTAGTTGTTAGGTTGGAGATGGTTAGTTTAGTTGTTAGGTTAGAGATGGTTAGTTTAGTTATTAGGTTGGAGATGGTTCGTTTAGTTGTTAGGTTAGAGATGGTTAGTTTAGTTATTAGGTTGGAGATGGTTAGTTTAGTTGTTAGGTTGGAGATGGTTAGTTTAGTTGTTAGGTTGGAGATGGTTAGTTTAGTTGTTAGGTTAGAGATGGTTAGTTTAGTTATTAGGTTGGAGATGGTTAGTTTAGTTGTTAGGTTGGAGATGGTTAGTTTAGTTATTAGGTTGGAGATGGTTAGTTTAGTTGTTAGGTTAGAGATGGTTAGTTTAGTTGTTAGGTTAGAGATGGTTAGTTTAGTTGTTAGGTTAGAGATGGTTAGTTTAGTTGTTAGGTTGGAGATGGTTAGTTTAGTTATTAGGTTAGAGATGGTTAGTTTAGGTATTAGGTTAGAGATGGTTAATTTAGTTGTTAGGTTAGAGATGGTTAGTTTAGTTGTTAGGTTGGAGATGGTTAGTTTAGTTGTTAGGTTAGAGATGGTTAGTTTAGGTATTAGGTTAGAGATGGTTAGTTTAGTTATCAGGTTGGAGATGGTTAGTTTAGTTATTAGGTTGGAGATGGTTAGTTTAGTTGTTAGGTTAGAGATGGTTAGTTTAGTTGTTAGGTTAGAGATGGTTAGTTTAGTTGTTAGGTTAGAGATGGTTAGTTTAGTTGTTAGGTTGGAGATGGTTAGTTTAGTTATTAGGTTAGAGATGGTTAGTTTAGATATTAGGTTAGAGATGGTTAGTTTAGTTGTTAGGTTAGAGATGGTTAGTTTAGTTGTTAGGTTGGAGATGGTTAGTTTAGTTGTTAGGTTAGAGATGGTTAGTTTAGGTATTAGGTTAGAGATGGTTAGTTTAGTTATTAGGTTGGAGATGGTTAGTTTAGTTATTAGGTTGGAGATGGTTAGTTTAGTTATTAGGTTGGAGATGGTTAGTTTAGGTATTAGGTTGGAGATGGTTAGTTTAGTTGTTAGGTTGGAGATGGTTAGTTTAGTTGTTAGGTTGGAGATGGTTAGTTTAGGTATTAGGTTGGAGATGGTTAGTTTAGTTGTTAGGTTAGAGATGGTTAGTTTAGTTGTTAGGTTGGAGATGGTTAGTTTAGGTATTAGGTTGGAGATGGTTAGTTTAGTTGTTAGGTTAGAGATGGTTAGTTTAGTTGTTAGGTTGGAGATGGTTAGTTTAGTTGTTAGGTTGGAGATGGTTAGTTTAGTTGTTAGGTTGGAGATGGTTAGTTTAGGTATTAGGTTGGAGATGGTTAGTTTAGGTATTAGGTTGGAGATGGTTAGTTTAGTTGTTAGGTTACATTTCACTGCATATATGTATGGAAGTATGTATATGTATGTGACAAATAAAAATCTTGAATCTTGAATCTTGAGTCTTGAATCTTGAGGTTGGAGATGGTTAGTTTAGTTATTAGGTTGGAGATGGTTAGTTTAGTTATTAGGTTGGAGATGGTTAGTTTAGTTATTAGGTTGGAGATGGTTAGTTTAGTTATTAGGTTGGAGATGGTTAGTTTAGTTATTAGGTTGGAGATGGTTAGTTTAGTTGTTAGGTTGGAGATGGTTAGTTTAGTTGTTAGGTTGGAGATGGTTAGTTTAGTTGTTAGGTTGGAGATGGTTAGTTTAGTCGTTAGGTTGGAGATGGTTAGTTTAGACTTTAGGGTTAGGGTTGGAGTGTATCTCAGAGTTCACGGGGAGTTTAGAGCGTCCTAGAGTTAAGAGCCGGTGTTTGAAGTGAACTACAAGGACCATGATGCACCGCGAACACAGGCGCCTGCGCCATGTGATGTAGAAGAGAGGGCGGGGCTTTCGGTTGGCCAGCCAATGGGCTTGCGGCGGGAGATTTGAAACGCCGTCAGTAAACAGTTAGCCTTAGCATTAGCATTAGTATTAGCATGCTGGAGCGTCTGTCGCGCTGAGTCGTTTCCGTCACAGATAAATGAAACGATGTGTGAAATGTCAAACTAGATGGAAAAATAACAACTACATGTGGTAAATACAAGGTTTTCACCACGAGAAGTGACAACAGAACCTGGAAATGGGAGAATCAGCACAAACCTGTAAGTTCAACTTCCACATTTATGACGTTACAGAGAAAACGGTTTAAACGAGTTAAATCCCGTTTGATTACTAAGCAGCAAGTTAAAATCACAATGATTTAAAATGATTTGTCAGTGTGTTGGAAATAAATGAAATGTTAATCTATCCAAATGTATCCCATCCACTTAAAACGAGTTAGTTCACACCACTTAAAACTAGTTAGTTAAAACCAGTTAAACTAGTTAGTTCACACCAGTTCAAAGTCGTTGACAGTAGATCATGTCGTTTGTCAGTTCAGGTAGTTTGTCGCTCAAAGACACATAATGTGGTTTTCAGTGGAGGAGGAAGTACTCAGACATTGTACTGTAGTGAAAATACTCTGACAATACATGACAATAACTGAAATGAAAGAACCACAATTATATTTATACCTAAGTAAAAGTATAAAAGTACTTACTATTAAATGTACATAGTATACAAAGGGCTTGTCATATCCAGAGTCCTGGTAATATCGTCTATAAAACGTCATAAAAGTATAGATATTTGAATTTGAATGCGGTGTCGTTAAAATAGAGTTAATCAGTGAAAGTACAGATATTGTAAACGTGGTAGAGTCATGCAGTACTGGCTGTGTCCTGCAGGGGAGCGTCTGACGGCTGATCAGATGGACGAGCAGCGCGTCCAGAATGAGGCGTATCAGTACCTCTGCCGCCTGGAGGAGGCCAAGAGGTGAGTCAGCTGCTGCTCCAACCATGGCAACCACATCAGCTGTAGATTGCCCAATGTTATAACCTTATTTGACATTAATATATTATGAAATGTTATGAAATATGTATGTGTGCACACTAAACCCATAGCAATGACTTATCCTGTGCATAGAGTGGCTTTTGTATGTTCTGTATATCTTTCTATATTTATTTTGTATTTTTGGGCTTTATTTGTGTATATTTGTTTATTTTATAATTTTATTTTTTCAGCCTGTTAAGCATTTTAAATACTAATTGTCTGTAGAAATACACAGATCGTCTCCAGGACATGTGATCGTACCTCGAGCAACAAATTGATTATTGAGGGATACTGATCCTGTATGATAATAATAATAATAATAATAATAATCCATATTTCAACTTTACCGCACTTATTTATTATTTTTGTATCTGAGCAAGATGGCTGACGGTGGCACAGATCAGTGTGGCCGGGGCCGTGCGTGTCTCGCTCCATACAGTGTTTCCAACCTGTTGTGCCTGTGTGCAGGTGGATGGAGGCCTGCCTGCAGGAGGCGCTGCCCGCCCCCACAGAGCTGGAGGAGGCCCTGAGGAACGGGGTGTGGCTCGCCAAGCTGGGCCACCGATTCGCCCCCGACACCGTCCCCCTCCGCAAGATCTACGACCCGGAGCAGAGACGCTACGCGGTAACATTGTGCTCTGGAAGGAACCAGGCTCGCATGACATCAAACATCACTGTTGGCCAATCAATGCATATTGATATTTTGCAGATGACTCTCGGTGCTTGAATAAGGTATTCACACAAAAGCAGCGTTCTAGAAGCATCAGATCACCAGTCACGTGGATATTAGACAGAAGTCTGTTCTGAACTGGAATGTGTTACTTTCGTGGAAAGCTCCTGAAAGACATTGAAGTGAAGTGAGATTGTAATTGTTTTAAATGCAACTACATTCAAAACTATGACCAACTATGAAACCATATCAAAAAACATGACATGGTCCAGTTTATTTCTATAATCTTATCTCTAGTCTTATCCTTATCTATAACCATATCCTTATCTCTAACCGTGTGCTGTGTTGTTTGACAGTCTTGCTTGTCCTCCTGCAGGCGCAGGGTTTGCAGTTCCGTCACACGGACAACATCAACCACTGGCGCAACGCCATGTTGGAGGCGGGGCTTCCTGCGGTGAGGGGGCGGGGCCATGATGTCATTCTATATCCATACAGTAATACATAATAAGTACCCTCCAACTTTTCAGTTAGACGTTTCATGTGCATTACAACCATATTTTAGGAATAAATCCTGATACATAAATTCAAATATATCAGTCGATCTGTGATTCTGATCTGTGGAACGTAGTTGATTTGAAATCCTCCGAAAAACACGCGATCGATGTTGAGATTTTCAAACCGATCGATAGAATAAAAGGAGTAACTTGTTTATTTCTGTCTCAGATCTTTCATCCTGAAACCACAGACGTCTACGACAAGAAGAACATGCCCCGAGCCATCTACTGCATCCACGCCCTCAGGTCGCACCCACCCGTCCATCCACCGCTCCCTCCTCCATCACTCCATCTGCCCATCCACCCAACTCTCCACCCACCCATCACTCCATCCACCTGCATTACTCCATCTGCCATTCACTCCATCCCTCCTGCATCACTCCATCCACCCATCACTCAACCCACCTCTCCCTCCTCCATCACTCCATTTATCCATCATCATTTGATGCCAAACATTCACGGCGACACAAATTTCAAGCTCTCACAAATATTGTTGATGTGTTGAATTAGTATGAGTTATGCAGTGGTGCTCACTCCACCCGGTGTCCTCCATCTCATCCCTCCATCCTCTGTTCTCCTGCAGCTTGTACCTGTTCAGGATGGGATTGGCTCCTCAGATCCACGACCTGTGTGGGAAGGTCCAGTTCACCGGTAAGGAGGGTAGTAGTAATGAGGGATGGAGGCAAGGAGGGGGGATGGAGGAGAGGAGGGGGGATGGAAGGAGTTGGGGGAGGAGTGGGGGGAGAGATGGGAGGAGTCTAAGCTCTGGTGGTTCCTCCTCAGATGAGGAGCTCCTCCATGTGAAGGTGGAGCTGGAGGAGCTGGGCGTCCAGATGCCGGCGTTCAGTAAGATCGGGGGGATCCTCACCAGCGAGCTGCCGGTGGACCAGGCCGCAGGTGGGTTGCCATGGAGACGCCCGACAGTAACGGTTCACCAGTTGCCCCGGGCAACTAGATTATGGCCATCGTCAAATCTGGTGTGGCAACCACCTAATGTAAAGAAATAGGTGCTAAGAATATTGAAATATGGATTCTAATCATAAAGCTTCATTTCACTCAGTTATAAAATGATTACAATCCTGCAGCCAGCAGCTGATGAATGGTTGCCATGGTTACCACTCCTTCAGTTAGTGCCAGGTCCTGTAGACGGTGACAGTGAGAAGATGATTCACGGTGAAACTCAAGGATTTGTAAATGACCCTCCTCTTCCTCTTCCTCTTCTTCCTCCTCTTCCTCCTCTCCCTCTCCCTCTCCCTCCTCTTCCTCCTCTCCCTCCTCTCCCTCTCCCTCCTCTTCCTCTCCCTCTTTCTCCTCTTCCTCCTCTCCCTCCTCTCCCTCTCCCTCTTCCTCCTCTCCCTCTTCCTCCTCTCCCTCTCCCTCTTCCTCCTCTCCCTCTCCCTCTTCTCCCTCCTCTTCCTCCTCTCCCTCCTCTCCCTCTTCCTCCTCTCCCTCTTCCTCCTCTCCCTCTTCCTCCTCTCCCTCCTCTTCCTCCTCTCCCTCCTCTCCCTCTCCCTCTTCCTCCTCTTCCTCCTCTCCCTCTCCCTCCTCTCCCTCTCCCTCCTCTCCCTCTTCCTCCTCTCCCTCTCCCTCTTTCTCCTCTTCCTCCTCTCCCTCTCCCTCCTTTCTTCTTCCTCCTCTCCCTCTCCCTCCTCTCCCTCTTCCTCTCCCTCCTCTCCCTCTTCCTCCTCTCCCTCTTCCTCCTCTCCCTCTTCCTCCTCTCCCTCCTCTTCTTCTTCCTCCTCTCCCTCTCCCTCTTTCTCCTCTTTCTCCTCTTTCTCCTCTTCCTCTCCCTCCTCTCCCTCTCCCTCTCCCTCTTCCTCCTCTCCCTCCTCTCCCTCTCCCTCCTCTCCCTCTCCCTCTCCCTCTTCCTCCTCTCCCTCCTCTCCCTCTCCCTCCTCTCCCTCTCCCTCTCCCTCTTCCTCCTCTCCCTCCTCTTCCTCCTCTCCCTCCTCTTCTTCTTCCTCCTCTCCCTCTCCCTCTTCCTCCTCTTCTTCCTTCTCCTCTCCCTCTTCCTCCTCCTCTTCCTCTCAGTCCACGCTGCTGTGATTGCCATCAACGAGGCGGTTTCCCGGGGCGACGCCCGGCTGACAGCCCAGGCGCTGTCCAACCCGCACGCCGCCCTGTGCGACCTGCAGGGGGCGCTGATGGGCGTGTACCACGAGGTGCTGAGCCAGGCCCGGACACACAAGGCGGAGCGGGCCTCCACCCAGGCATGGCCCCTTTATTCTGCGCTGTGATTGGCTGCTCAAGTGTTAGGATCAGTCACAAGGATCGTTAGCGGTGGATTTAGAGCCAAAGATGTAAATCACAGAATAAGAGTGCAACAGATTCCCTGACCTTTACCGCCCTCTAGTGGCAGCGCTTGGTAACAGCAGTACTTTTCTGTTTTGCTTCTTCTCAAAAAGACGATTTAACCACAAATTATCAAAATAAATGGAAATATGAATAAAAACAACTGAATGGAAATAATCCTGATGGGATCAACCAACTGTTCACATCCAGCTGAACTGTGTGTGTGTGTGTGTGTGTGTGTGTGTGTGTGGTTCATTAAATAAGATCAAATTCATGCAGAACTTTACTGATCAGCATCACTAGTTAACTAGAGGGACTAGTTAACCAGTGAGTCCTGCTCTCCCAGTCATGCAGCTCTGAGAAGGAGATCTATGAGGAGAACCTGAGCCAGAGGGAGATCCAGGAGGAGGTGCACAGAGCCAACGGTATAGAAGGAGATGGTGTGTGTGTGTGTGTGTGTGTGTGTGTGTTAACATGTAATGTGTGGGTGTGTGTTGCAGTGTGTACATGTTGTGTGTGTGTGTGTTAACATGTAATGTGTGGGTGTGTGTTGCAGTGTGTACATGTTGTGTGTGTGTGTGTGTGTGTTAACATGTAATGTGTGGGTGTGTGTTGCAGTGTGTACATGTTGTGTGTGTGTGTGTTAACATGTAATGTGTGGGTGTGTGTTGCAGTGTGTACATGTGGTATGTGTGTGTGTGTGTGTTAACATGTAATGTGTGGGTGTGTGTTGCAGTGTGTACGTGTGTGTGTGTGTTAACATGTAATGTGTAGGTGTGTGTTGCAATGTGTACATGTGGTATGTGTGTGTGTGTTGCAGTGTGTACATGTGGTGTGTGTGTGTTGCAGTGTGTACGTGTGTGTGTGTGTTAACATGTAATGTGTAGGTGTGTGTTGCAATGTGTACATGTGGTATGTGTGTGTGTGTTGCAGTGTGTACGTGTGTGTGTGTGTGTGTGTTAACATGTAATGTGTGGGTGTGTGTTGCAGTGTGTACGTGTGTGTGTGTGTTAACATGTAATGTGTGGGTGTGTGTTGCAGTGTGTACATGTTGTGTGTGTGTGTGTGTTAACATGTAATGTGTGGGTGTGTGTTGCAGTGTGTACGTGTGTGTGTGTGTTAACATGTAATGTGTGGGTGTGTGTTGCAGTGTGTACGTGTGTGTGTGTGTGTGTGTGTTAACATGTAATGTGTGGGTGTGTGTTGCAGTGTGTACGTGTGTGTGTGTGTGTTAACATGTAATGTGTGGGTGTGTGTTGCAGTGTGTACGTTTGTGTGTGTGTGTTAACATGTAATGTGTGTGTGTGTGTGTTGCAGTGTGTACATGTTGTATGTGTGTGTGTGTGTGTTAACATGTAATGTGTGGGTGTGTGTTGCAGTGTGCACATGTGTGTGTGTGTGTTAACATGTAATGTGTGGGTGTGTGTTGCAGTGTGTACATGTGGTATGTGTGTGTGTGTTAACATGTAATGTGTGGGTGTGTGTTGCAGTGTGTACATGTGGTATGTGTGTGTGTGTGTGTTAACATGTAATGTGTGGGTGTGTGTTGCAGTGTGTACGTGTGTGTGTGTGTGTGTTAACATGTAATGTGTAGGTGTGTGTTGCAATGTGTACATGTGGTATGTGTGTGTGTGTGTGTTGCAGTGTGTACGTGTGTGTGTGTGTTAACATGTAATGTGTAGGTGTGTGTTGCAATGTGTACATGTGGTATGTGTGTGTGTGTTGCAGTGTGTACGTGTGTGTGTGTGTGTGTGTGTGTTAACATGTAATGTGTGGGTGTGTGTTGCAGTGTGTACGTGTGTGTGTGTGTTAACATGTAATGTGTGGGTGTGTGTTGCAGTGTGTACATGTTGTGTGTGTGTGTGTGTTAACATGTAATGTGTGGGTGTGTGTTGCAGTGTGTACGTGTGTGTGTGTGTTAACATGTAATGTGTGGGTGTGTGTTGCAGTGTGTACGTGTGTGTGTGTGTTAACATGTAATGTGTGGGTGTGTGTTGCAGTGTGTACGTGTGTGTGTGTGTTAACATGTAATGTGTGGGTGTGTGTTGCAGTGTGTACGTTTGTGTGTGTGTGTTAACATGTAATGTGTGTGTGTGTTGCAGTGTGTACATGTTGTATGTGTGTGTGTGTGTGTGTGTGTTAACATGTAATGTGTGGGTGTGTGTTGCAGTGTGCACATGTGTGTGTGTGTGTGTGTGTGTGTGTGTGTGTGTGTGTGTGTGTTAACATGTAATGTGTGGGTGTGTGTTGCAGTGTGTACATGTGGTATGTGTGTGTGTGTTGCAGTGTGTACATGTGGTGTGTGTGTGTGTGTTAACATGTATTGTGTGCGTGGGTGTTGCAGTGTGTACGTGTGTGTGTGTTAACATGTAATGTGTAGGTGTGTGTTGCAGTGTGTGTGTGTGTGTGTTAACATGTAATGTGTGCGTGGGTGTTGCAGTGTGTACGTGTGTGTGTGTTAACATGTAATGTGTAGGTGTGTGTTGCAGTGTGTGTGTGTTAACATGTAATGTGTGTGTGTGTGTGTGTGTGTGTGTGTGTGTGTGTGTGTGTGTGTGTGTGAACATGTAATGTGTGTGTGTGTTGCAGTATGTGTGTGTGTGTGTGTGTTAACGTGTGTGTGTGTGTGTGTGTGTGTGTGTGTGTGTGTGTATGTGTGTGTATGTGTGTGTGTGTTTTAACATGTGATGTGTGTGTGTGTTGCAGTATGTACTTGTGTGTGTGTGTGTTAACATGTAATGTGTGTGTGTGTGTGTGTGTGTGTGTGTGTGTGTGTGTGTGTGTGTGTTGCAGTATGTACTTGTGTGTGTGTGTGTGTTAACATGTAATGTGTGTGTGTGTGTGTGTGTGTGTATTGCAGTGCACTGCGCTGCAGAGCAGGTGGATGAGGCCCTGGACTCCAGACAGGAAGTGGATCTTCTTGCTGCGCTGCTACTTCCTGCCCTGAGGCTGAGGAACCTGAGAGCAGAGAACATCAGCTTCTACATGGAGACTCTGAGGGCTGCACGGGAAGACGGCGCCCTGGTACTACCACTCTACGACTACTACTCTACGACTACTACTCTACGACTACTACTCTACGACTACCACTCTACGACTACCACTCTACGACTACCACTCTACGACTACCACTCTACGACTACCACTCTACGACTACCACTCTACGACTACCACTCTACGACTACTACTCTACGACTACCACTCTACGACTACCACTCTACGACTACCACTCTACGACTACCACTCTACGACTACTACTCTACGACTACTACTCTACGACTACTACTCTACGACTACCACTCTACGACTACTACTCTACGACTACCACTCTACGACTACTACTCTACGACTACTACTCTACGACTACTACTCTACGACTACTACTCTCCTACATCCACTCTATTTCTACTACTACTAACACTCTTCTACTACTACCACTCTACTACTACTACTGTACTACAACTACTCTACTACTACTACTCTCCTAATACTACTACCACTCTACTACTACTGTACTACAACTTCTCTACTACTACTACTACTCTTCTAATACTACTACCACTCTACTACTACTGTACTACAACTACTCTACTACTACTCTCCTAATACTACTAGCACTCTACTACTACTGTACTACTACTACTACTACTACTCTCCTAATACTACTACCACTCTACTATTACTGTACTACAACTTCTCTACTACTACTACTACTACTCTCCTAATACTACTACCACTCTACTACTACTGTACTACAACTACTGTACTACTCTCCTACTACTACTACCACTCTACTACTACTACTACCACTCTGCTTCTACTACCACCCTACTACTAATACCACTCTACTAATACCACTCTACTACTACCATTCTACTACTATGACTACCACTCTACTACAACTCGACTACGACTCTACTACTATACGACCACTACTCTACTACTACCACTCTACTATTACCATTCTACTACAGCTCTACTACTACCAGTCTTCTACTACGATACTACTAAGACTCTACTACTACTTTCTCCCTCTCCCTGACTCACTGCAGGGGGTTTGCATTGAGCCTCTGGATGCAGAGCAGCTGCAGCTTGGTGTTGATACAGCGAATCAGGAAGTTGAGCAGAGCAGGAGCAGTAAGTCACTTCCTTCACAAACAGGAAGTCACTTCAGTCATGAAAACTGAACTGTTGTCATTCCGGGTTTTATATGGTGCGTGTGTGTTGCAGTGCACGAGGCTGTGCTGCGCATCAACGCAGCGCTGCGTGGCACTGACGCCACGTGCACGCTTCGTTGCCTGATGGACCCGGACGCTCAGCTGCCGCAGGTTCAGCCCCGCGCGGCGGCACTGTACCACCAGCAGCTGGCGCTGCTCACAAAGCAGCACACACAGGTACTGACCGGCTGTCTGTCTGGAGCTCTGTCTGTCTCCTGCTCTGTCTGTCTGCTACCATAACAGTGTCTTCCTTCAGGGGGCGCTGCAGCAGGAGCAGCTGTTTGTTGCCGTGGAGATGCTCTCAGCTGTCGCCCTCATTAACCAGACACTGAAGCAGCGAGACCTGCAGGCGTTCTGCAGCGCACTGACCTGTCTGTCTGCCGGCCTGTCTGCTGTCCAGGAACACATGCTGCACAGGTCGGTCTGTCTGGCGCCCTTGCTGTCTGTCTGTCTGTCTGTCTGTCTGTTAGACTGTCTGTCTGTCTGTCTGTTAGTCTGTCTGAAACCTATTGTGTGTGTATAATGTGTGTATAATGTGTGTATATTGTGTGTACTGTAGGTATTTCTCGGCGCTCTCTGATATTCAGCATGCGGCAGGAAGTGACATGTTGACCTGGAACCAGCTACAGGAAGTGATCACCAGCATCAACATGGAGCAGGAACAGGAAGAGCAGCGTAAGTACTCTACTGTATTCCACTGTACTGTACTGTACTCGTCCTCTTCTGGGCTGCTCCTTCCCCAACAAACCTGATGGTGTTCCTTGGTGGTTGGAGCTTCCTGATGGAGCTGATGGTGCTGGAGAAGGTTTCAGTGTTACCTTGAGCACCCAGTGGCTTCAGGGCAGCAGCTGAGGACCTTCTCCAACGTCCCTCCTCCCCGGAGCAATGGCCATGTTGCTTTGCTCCAAATCTGAATCCATAGACCGCTGAGACATGAAGCTAATGTCCAGAGCTCAGTCCATGGGGCCCACCTGCTCCACCTGCTCCATGCTCCTGGAGCCCCTGTTGTCTCATGCTGCTCCTCCTCCTGGGCAGGCCTGGCCTGGTTTTGACACACTGAGGCCAGATCTCCCAGGGTGCACTGCTCCACGAGCCCCTTGAGCCTCGTGAGCCCGTCCAAATCGCCAAGCCGGCAGCAGAACCTTTAGGGTCTGGAGTCCCTGGACTGCAGCACTTCCCTGTACAGGCTTCTGAGTAAACAGCCTCCTCCTACTGAGGACGCCTTGAAGTCCCTTTTTAAAAAAAAAATGTATTCTTTTTTTTTTTTTTCCCCTGTACCGTCATCATGCTGCACATACTACACAGAGTCCTTGTTGCGTTGCATCCAGAACAGAGTTGGTTGCAAGTGGAGTTGAACTTGTCAAGCTGCAATGAAACTCTTTATTCATCTTTAATCATCAACAACTGCTGCAACAACTCTGTCCTGTGAGGAGCTGTAGAATGAGCAGAGCACAGAAGCAGCAGCAACCCCCCTCTTTGGAGAAGCATCTTACCAGGTTTGGTGTTCAAACAACTGATCATCATCACTACCACAAGAGGGAGAATCACCATGGTGACGCCAATAAACAGAAACAACAACATGTACACGAAAACACATAAACATAGAAACAACAACATGTACACAAAAACACATAAACATAGAAACAACAACATGTACACGAAAACACAAACATAGAAACAACAACATGTACACAAAAACACATAAACATAGAAACAACAACATGTACACGAAAACACAAACATAGAAACAACAACATGTACACAAAAACACATAAACATAGAAACAACAACATGTACACAAAAACACATAAACATAGAAACAACAACATGTACACGAAAACACAAACATAGAAACAACAACATGTACACGAAAACATAAACATTGAACCAAACAACATTCACTCAAAAACATAAACATTGGACGACAACATGTATTAAAAAACAGGTCACGTGGCCTCTTCCTGTCATAGTTATGACAGTAAATGAGGGAGAAAAGGAGAAGGATGATACCAGGAGGGGGGGGGGGGGGGGTGTGTGTGTGTGTGTGTGTGTGTGTGTGTGTGTGTGTGTGTGTGTGTGTGTGTGTACACACCGTGTGAACCGTGTGATTCAGGTTCAACTTGCCTGAAGGACTCGCACCCCACACCCCGCAATTTTAACTGCAATTGCCAACAGCACACATGAGCACTGGGGTTTTCAATACATGTTGTCGTCCAATGTTTATGTTTTTTGGTTCTATGTTTATTTGTCTCAACCGTGGTGATTCTCCCTCTTGGAGTAGTGATCAGTTGTTTATAAACCCAAACATGATTAATAGTTCTCCAAAGAGGGGGGTTGCTGCTGCTTCTGTGCTCTTGTCATTCTACAGCTCGTCACAGGACAGAGTTGTTGCAGCAGTTGTTGATGATTAAAGATGAATAAAGAGTTTCATTGCAGGTTGAGAAGTTGAACTTCACTTGCAACTAACTCTGTCCTGAATACAATGGAACAAATACTCTGTGTTGTATGTGCAGCATGATGACAGCACAGGTTTAAGATAAATAAATAAATAGATAAAGCAATTATTGTTTTCTTATTGATTCAGTAAGGAATGATAGATCAGATAATGATAACTCCTGATATTCTGTTTGTTCAATGTGTCTCCATCCATGGCCCAATTGTTGCTCTGCATGTAACCATTTAATTATAAGTTGAAGATGGTTCGCTAGATAGTAGTATCTAAAGTTTGGGGCTGCTAGGCCTCCACAGTCTTTGTTTTTCTGTAGTGTTCCTAGTTTAATTCTCGGCTTCTTCTATTTCCAATAGAATGTATTGACTATTGAGTCTCGAGTATTAAACCAATGTACTGTTGGTTGCACTGGGGTTATTCAAAATATATTGTTTATTTTTGGTAGTATATTCATTTTCACTGGTGCTATCCTACCAATTAATGAGATGGGTAAGTTGTTCCATCGAATGAGGTCTTCAATGGATTTCAAGATTCAAGAGGTTTATTCGTCACATACATATACATACTTTTGTACATATATGCAGTGAAATGTAATAAATAAGTGGATTTGAGCAATAGAGTAAAGTTAAAGGTAAAAAATCTGACAGGTTGGTGGAGATATCAATACCAAGTTATCTAATATTGCCCGTTGTGATGGTTAAGGGAAGTTTCTGGTTTACAGCATTGCAGTCCCCCCCACTGAGTGGTAAGACTGTGGTTTTAGTCCAGTTTATTGAATAGTCTGAGAAAGCTGAGAATTTAGATATAAGATTGAACACCTCCGGTAGGGATGATATAGGGTTCCGTAAGTACAACAAGATATTGTCTGCATACAAACTGATTTTGTGAACAGAGTTTCCTGTTTGTATGCCAATGATATTCCTGTTCTGACGGATGGCCGCCGCAAGGTGTTCATTAAAGATGGCGAATAGTAAAGGGGAGAGCGGAAATCCTTATCTTGTGCCGCGTTGTAGAGTGAAACACTGTGAAGTGTAACCATTGGTGATGACAGAAGCAGATGGGGAGTCGTACAGGATTCTGATCCATTGAATGAGTGACTCTCCAAAGCCAAATTTGTTGAGGATTGAGAAGAGATTTGTCCAATTAACTCTGTCAAATGATTTTTGCATCTTAAGAAGCAATAACAGTATTAAAGTTGTTCCTCTGAGATATGCCGATCATACTGAATAAACAGTGCATATTGCTGGACGAGTGTCTGCCTTTGACAAAGCCTGTTTGTCTGGGTGAATTATAAATGGAATGACTTTTTCAGTTCTGTTGGTTAGTGTTTTACTCATAATGTTAAGATCGCAATTAATAAGGCTTATCGGTCTGTAACTGGAGGAGAGGGTTGGGTCCTTATTGGGTTTGAGCAAAACCGAAATGAGAGCGGTATTCATGTGCGGAGGCATGGTGGAGGTTGACCTCTGTAAGCATTGTGATGAATAATGGGGATTATAAGTCGCCAGAAGTGTTTGTAGATCTCCACTGTGTAGCCGTCTGATCCAGGTGATTCATTGTTGTGCATAGAGAAGAGAGCTTTCCTGAGTTCTTCAAGAGGAAGTGGTTGATCTAGTGTGTAGCCTGCTCTGTTAAAGTTTAAGGAGGTCAATATCATCAAGGAATGAGTGAATGTTTGATATATATTAGATTCATTATCCGAGTAATAAAGCTTATTATAAAAGTCTCTTAATATGTTATTGATGTCTTGGGGGGTGTATGTTACCCTACCCTGTGGCTCTTTGATGGCTGTAATAAGTGTTTTTTCTCTATCGTGTTTCAATTGATTGGCAAGAAATTTACCAGATTTGTCATTGAATTCAAAAGAATTTGCTTTTGTTCATTGCAGCAATTGTGTCTTTTGATGGATTATATCAAGTTGAAATGTAATTGTCCTCATTTCGGACTTGCTGAGTGGGTGAGTGGGCTTTTTGGGAGTGCAACTCCTTAAGTCCTTGTTCTAGTTTATTTTGCCATCCTTTCTTTTTCTTGTGAGTGGAAAATGAAATAATACTACCTCTTAGAACTACCGTAGCCAATTCCCAGAGTAAGGATGGTGACATTTCTGGAGAGGCATTCAGTTCAATGAAGGAAGTCTATTCTCTGGAAAAGAAATGGTTAAATTCTTTATCCGTCAAAAGCGAGGTGTTAAACCGCCACCTGCCGGGAGGGTTCTGGTTGGTTTCACTTATGAGGTTGAAACTAATCGGCCTGTGATCGGAAATTACAATAGGGTGGATTTCAGGAGTAGTGATTTTGGACATTACAGAGTTACTTGTCATGAAATGGTGGATTCGAGAGAAGCTTTGGTGGGGTGGTGAATAATATGTGTATTCTTGAGAATTCTTAAGCCTTTGAAGTCCCACTGATGTTTTACATGAGATTTTTTGTTTAGACATGTACTTTATACTGCTGCCGTACTACAGTACAGTGTATATTGTGACTTCCTGTGTGATTGGTGACCACTTCCTGTCTTCCTCTAGACCTGCTGTCCATCGGCCTGATCAACCAGGCGGCGTCCAGCGGAAACCCCAACGAGACGCTGGCCGCCCTGATGCTGCCCCATTGTGGCGTGGAGGAGGTGCAGCCGGCCACCGCCCGCAGGTACCACGAACTGCTGGCGGGGGCCCGGAGACGCAAGGTACTTTATACACACTTTGTATACACACTTTGTATACACTATATACTACTTTACTTTATACACAACATACACATTTTATGCACAGCAGCAACCTTCATGCCTTGCTTCATGGCTCTTCCTGTACACCAGGGCGGCAATCTGTATTTGGATGAAATCCAGGAAGTCGTGATGACAGCCAATCAGCAGACACAAAGGGCGCTGAAGAGTAAGGCCACTCCCTCTCTGTGTGTGTGTGTGTGTGTGTGTGTGTGTGTGTGTGTGTGTGTGTGTGTGTGTGTGTGTGTGTGTGTGTGTGTGTGTGTGTGTGTGTGTGTGTGTGTGTGTGTGTGTGTGTGTGTTCCATCGAATTAGAAATCATGTGAACATTTGAATAATATAATCCTCTACCTGTCTGTCTGTCTGTCTGTCTCTCTCCACCTGTCTCCCCCTCCTGACTTGTCTCTCAGGGGCCCTTGCCGTGGCTGCAGTGAACCAGGCGGTGAAGGAGGGCTCAGCGGTGCAGACGCTGCGGGTGCTTCAGCTTCCTGAGGTGGCGCTGCAGAGCCTACGCTCTGAGTGTGCAGCTGCAGTTCAGACTGAACTGAGGGCTCTGCGCAGAGCCAAGGCAGAGAGAGGTCTGTCTGCCTGCCTGTCTGTCTGCCTATCCGTCTGTCTCTTGGTTTGAGGTCCACGCTGGTCTTACGGTTCTACTGTCATTTCTAGGAGACAACAGGAGTCCGTGGGTTCGGACTCAGACGGAGGACGGAACGTCATACTACCTGCACCTGTCCAGACTGGAGGGGACCTGGGACCGGCCCCCAGCCTTTACCCACAACTCCCTGTTCCTCACCTACCACGACATCCAGGTAGCTTCCTGCTAGCCTGGCCCCTGTTAGCCTGATCTTGTCGAAAGCCGCTTTCACACATGCACTGCAGCCCTAAAATGATCGAGATATTACTCAGAGGAGCTGTATGTGTGAACACATACAGCTCTCAGTGAGCGTGTCGCGCGTTGATGACGTCTCTCAGTGAGCGAGTGGGCGTGTCACGCGTTGATGACGTCTCTCAGTGAGCGTGTCGCGCGTTGATGACGTCTCTCAGTGAGCGTGTCGCGCGTTGATGACGTCTCGCAGTGACGAGTGGGCGTGTCGCGCGTTGATGACGTCTCGCAGTGACGAGTGGGCGTGTCGCGCGTTGATGACGTCTCTCAGTGGGCGTGTCGCGCGTTGATGAGGTCTCTCAGTGGGCGTGTCGCGCGTTGATGAAGTCTCTCAGTGACGAGTGGGCGTGTCGCGCATTGATGACGTCTCTCAGTGAGCGAGTGGGCGTGTCGCGCGTTGATGACGTCTCTCAGTGGGCGTGTCGCGCGTTGATGACGTCTCTCAGTGACGAGTGGGCGTGTCGCGCGTTGATGACGTCTCTCAGTGATGAGTGGGCGTGTTGCGCGTTGATGACGTCTCTCAGTGATTGAGTGGGCGTGTCGCGCGTTGATGACGTCTCTCAGTGACGAGTGGGCGTGTCGCGCATTGATGACGTCTCTCAGTGAGCGAGTGGGCGTGTCGCGCGTTGATGACGTCTCTCAGTGGGCGTGTCGCGCGTTGATGACGTCTCTCAGTGACGAGTGGGCGTGTCGCGCGTTGATGACGTCTCTCAGTGAGCATGTCGCGCGTTGATGACGTCTCTCAGTGATGAGTGGGCGTGTTGCGCGTTGAGGATGTCTCTCAGCGAGCGAGTGGGCGGGTCGCGCGTTGATGACGTCTCTCAGTGAGCGAGTGGGCGTGTCGCGGGTTGATGACGTCTCTTAGTGAGCGTGTCGCGCGTTGATGACGTCTCAGTGAGCGAGGGGGCGTGTCGCGCGTTGATGACGTCTCTCAGTGACGAGTGGGTGTGTCGTGCGTGACGTCTCTATCATGCTCCAGTTGTTTACCTTGGTGCGTGGAGCGTAGCTGCTTCGTGTTCCTTTCTTCTTGCCTTTATAAGGTGGATACGTCCAAATACATGGAGTATCAATGCAAAAGTGCCCAACTACTGTTAAGTCTGTAGCCTTGTCCGCCATCTTTGGTGCGCTGTAAAACTCTGCAGCATCATTTTGTGACATCCTGCCTCCTGCACGCTCCACCCAAGTTCCGCCCCTCGTCTAAACCAATTTGATTATTTCCGGGTGGTGTAAATGCATCTGTCACACTACATGTGTGAAAGGATAAATGTCCAGCCCTGATTATCTGGACTTTGTCTGGAGTTCATGTGTGAAAACAGCTTCAGTGCCTTGGTGTGTGGCGCCCCCTGCAGGAGGTGGTGAGCAGCATAGCGGCCTCCTCCAACAGAGCCAGGCAGTGGACCGAGAAACGGGACCTGCTGGTCCTCTTGCAGGCCAGGAGCCGCGGCTTTCTCCTCAGGAAGACTCTGTCGGCCAGACTGCAGTACCTGGGGAGCCAGGAGTCTGCCGCCCTGCAGGTCAGACACAGCAAGTACAGCCATGTTGACGCTCCTCCCTGACCTCCTCCTGCTCCTCTCTGACCTGCTCCTCCCTGACCTCCTCCTTCTGTGACCTCCTCCTGCCCCTTGCCTGACCTCCTCCTCCTGCTGCTCCTGACCTCCTCTTGCAGATCCAGTCCTGGGTGAGGATGGTTCTGGTCCGCAGGAGGTTCAGAGCCCGTCTGGACTTCTTCACACACAATGTGAGTACACTCTAAACCACAGTACTGTAGTAGTTCACGGAGCAATACTTTGTTTACTGTGTACAAGTACACGTTAGGCTGGGAAATGCCACAGGCTGAATGGAGATGCTTCAGTCCATGTTTTCTGAAATTATTATTATGCTGTGTATATGTGCTTGTCAAAATAATCTGAGGTTATTGAAATAATGAGGTTGAATAATCTAAATAAAAAAAGCTGAACGTTGAATAAATGAAATTTCATATTGATGAGGAAGTTGTTCCTTCACCCATATTCTAAACTGTTATGTTGAATATTAGTGTTTTTAAGACTCAAATGTTTGATAAATTAATATTCCAACCTGGCATGCATCATCATAGGAGCTAAAACAAACTACCCAGCATGCAACACTGCTGTGCTATATTTACCCAGCATGCACCAGTGCAGTCAGGCAGCTGTTAGGACCTGCTCTGTTTCTGCCCTCCGCAGGTTGGCGCCGTAATAAAGATCCAGGCGTGGTTCAGAGCCTACCGGGCACGGGAGGAGTACAGGAAGCTGGGTGAGTGAACTTCCTGCTCAGTATCGAACAGGATGTCTATCACCTCTGCCTTCTGCTAGTTAGTATCGCGCAGCTCGCAGCAGCACTCTGATTGGTCACCAACCTCAGAGGGAGTGGTGGGCGGGGCCCCTTGTAGAGTTTGATGGGACCTGCTTGATGTTCCTGCTGTGTCGTCCTGTTGCAGTGTGCTCTGCGGTGCCCCCTCTGGCAGTCCTCAGGAAGTTCGTCTACCTGCTGGACCTGGGCGACGCTGACATCCACCAGGAGGCGGAGCTTCTGAGACTGCGGCAGGAAGTGGTGCGACTGATCCGCTCCAACAGGAAGCTGGAGGCTGACCTCAACATCATGGACTTGAAGATCGGACTGCTGGTCCGGAACAGAGTCACCCTGCAGGTACCAGGTGGTGCTCGGGGCGGTTCTCCACCCTCAGGAGGAGGAGGTTCTCCACCTTCTAAAATAATTGGGCTGGTTTGCATCATATCATTTCTGTGTGTGTATGTGTGTGTGTGTGTGTGTGTGTGTGTGTGTGTGTGTGTGTGTGTGTGTGTGTGTGTGTGTGTGTGTGTGTGTGTGTGTGTGTGTGTGTGTGTGTGTGTGTGTGTGTGTGTACAGGAAGTGGTGTCCCACTGTAAGAAGCTGACCAGGAAGAACAAGGAGCAGCTCTCAGACCTGATGGTTCTGGAACGTTCTACAGGTCTGAAGGCTCTGAACAGGAAGTGCAGAGAGCGGCTGGAGAACTATCAGCACCTCTTCTACCTGCTGCAGGTACACACACCTGTACACTGAGTGTGTTTCTGTCTGTACTTTATATATTGATGCGTGTACTGCATGTACTCCAGACCCAGCCGCTGTACTTGGCCCAGCTCATCGTCCTCATGCCTCACAGTAAAAGTACATGTTTCCTGGAAACTGTACTTTTCTCCCTGTTCAACTATGGCTCAGAATGCAGGGATGCATTCCTGCTGCTGCAGCTCTTTACTGCAGCGCTGCAGCACCACATCAGGTACTAGTACACACAGTACTACACACAGTACCACATCAGGAACTAGTTCACACAGTACTACACACAGCACCACATCAGGTACTACTACACACAGTACTACACACAGTACTAAATCAGGTACTACTACACACAGTACCATATTATGTACTAGTACACACGGTACCACATCAGGTACTAGTACACACAGTACTACACACAGTACCACATCAGGTACTAGTACACAGTACCACATCAGGTACTAGTACACAAGGTACCACATCAGGTTCTAGTACACACGGTACTACATACAGTACCACATCAGGTACTAGTACACATGGTACAACATCAGGTACTAGTACACACAGTACTACACACGGTACCACATCAGGTATTAGTACACGCAGTTCCACATCAGGTACTAGTACACACAGTACTACACAAAGTACCACATCAGGTACTAGTACACACAGTACTACACAAAGTATCACATCAGATACGAGTACACACAATACTACACAAAGTACCACATCACATACATGTACACACACAGACGCATTCTTGATATTTACTGCAGTGCTGGAGTTCCACATCCGGTACTAGTACACGCAGTGTTATTAATTCCTGTACTGACCGTCACTTCCTGCCCCAGGCTGCAGGTGGAGCGCCCGCAGGAAGTGGCGACAGGAAGTGCCTTGGTGATGAAGTTGCTGGTTACGTTCTACCGGCAGGCGGGTCAGAATGCGCTGCAGGGCATTCTGGGTAACGCAGTGCAGGAAGTGCTGCAGGACCCGAGCCTCAGCCTCAGGACCGACCCGGTGGAGGTCTACAGGAGCTGGATCAACCAGACCGAGACCCAGACCGGGAACCAGAGGTTGGACCACCCACCTGCCTGTCTGTTCATCCGTCTGTCTCACTGTCCATTTCTTCATCTCTGCTTTGTTTCTGATGTCACTTCCTGTGTGTGATGTCACTTCCTGTCACCAGCGTCCTGCCCTATGATGTCACCGCCGAGCAGGCCCTGTCGCACCCTGAGGTGCAGCGGAGACTGGACGTCTCCATCGTGAACCTGAAGCACCTGACGGAGCGAGTCCTGGACGCCATCACCTCCAACCTGCACCAGCTGCCGTAAGGGCGGGTTACCTCAACTGGGAGACAGGAAGTTACCTCAACTGGGAGACAGGAAGTTACCTCAACTGGGAGACAGGAAGTTACCTCAACTGGGAGACAGGAAGTTACCTCAACTGGGAGACAGGAAGTTACCTCAACTGGGGGACAGGAAGCTACCTCAACTGTGGGACAGGAAGTTACCTCAACTGGGAGACAGGAAGTTACCTCAACTGGGAGACAGGAAGTTACCTCAACTGGGAGACAGGAAGTTACCTCAACTGGGGGACAGGAAGTTACCTCAACTGGGAGGCAGGAAGTTACCTCAACTGGGAGGCAGGAAGTTACCTCAACTGGGGGACAGGAAGTTACCTCAACTGGGAGACAGGAAGTTACCTCAGCTGGGAGACAGGAAGTTACCTCAACTGGGAGACAGGAAGTTACCTCAACTGGGAGACAGGAAGTTACCTCAACTGGGAGACAGGAAGCTACCTCAACTGGGGGACCGGAAGCTACCTCAACTGGGGGACAGGAAGTTACCTCAACTGGGGGACAGGAAGTTACCTCAACTGGGAGACAGGAAGCTACCTCACCTGGGGGACAGGAAGCTACCTCACCTGGGGGACAGGAAGTTACCTAAACTTGGAGAAAGGAAGTTACCTAAACTGGGGGACAGGAAGTTACCTCAACTTGGGGACAGGAAGTCACTTTGTATTGGAGGACAGGAAGTTACTCAATCTGGGAGACAGGAAGTTACTTAGTCTGCGGGACAGGAAGTCACATGGTCTGGAGGACTGGAAGTCACTTAGTCAGGGGGACAGGAAGTTACTCAATCTGGGAAATAGGAAGTTACTTTGTCTGGGGGACAGGAAGTTACTTTGTCTGGGAGACAGGAAGTTATTTTGTCTGGGAGACAGGAAGTCACTTAGTCTGCGTGACAAGAAGTCACTTGGTATGGGGGACAGGAAGTTACCTAAACTCTGGGACAGGAAGTTACTTTGTCTGGGGGACAGGAAGTTGCTTTGTCTGGGAGACAGGAAGTTACTTTGTCTGGGAGACAGGAACTTACTTTGTCTGGGAGACAGGAAGTTACTTAGTCTGCATGACAGGAAGTCACTTGGTATGGGGGACAGGAAATGACTTGGTCTGGGCGACAAGAAGTTACATAATCTGAAGGACAGGAAGTTATTTAATCTGGAAGATGAAATATAATCTGTGCCAGGTCCTGGTGATTCAGGTCCAGGTACTAACTGAAGCTTTGCCTTCAGGTACGGTCTACGCTACGCAGCAAAGGTCCTCCGAGACACTTTGCGCGCCAAATTTCCTGAAACCAGTGAAGAAGAACTCTACAAGGTACTACACACAAAGTACTACATCCTGAAACTACCTGGTATACCTACTATAAGGCACTACCTGGTACTAGATGAGTGTATTGCTGTAAAGTGCTACTTCCTGTTCTAGTGAATTACTTCCTGTTGTAATGTACTACTTCCTATGCTGGTATACTGTTTCCTGTGCTGTGTATTCCTCCAGATCGTGGGAAACTTGGTGTACTACCGCTACATGAACCCTGCGGTGGTTGCCCCGGACGGATTCGATGTGCTCCACCTCTCTGCTGGCTCCGCCCTGTTGCCTGGGCAACGCCGCATCCTGGGCTCAATCGCCCGCATGCTGCAGTACGCCGCCGCCAACAAGCATTTCCACGGCAACGGCCCGCACCTCCACATCCTCAATGAGTACATTGACAAAACACACCAGAGATTCAGGTACTTCTTAAAACCACAATATGAATACTAGTTCTCGATACTGTGGATCTATGGTGATGTGGCGGCCTTCTTGCCTCCGACAGGAAGTTCCTCCATTCTGTGTGCGACGTCCCGGAGCCCGAGCAGCGTTTCAGTGTTGATCAATACTCTGAGCTGATCCTGATCAATAAACCCCTGATCCATATCTCTGTCAGCGAGCTGCTCAACACTCACAAGGTCTGGGGACGCTCTGCTCTCATCTCATCAACAACGAAGACCGAGAAATATCTTTTTAAGCGTGGGGAGCCTGGGGGATCTTTCCACTGTCTTTGTTTCCATGGCAACATCCTCCTTGTGTTTGGTGGTGAAAGTAGGCGGAGCCTCTTCAGACGTAATAAAGTGAAATATCTGTTTCATCCTGTCCAGCTTCTGCTGGAGCACCAGGACCAGCTGTGTTCCGGACCCTCGGATCCCCTGCGCCTCCTGCTCCGGGACCTGGGGGCCGTCCCCTCCCTGCAGGACCTGCTCGGTAGGCTCCGCCTCCGGGTGATTCTTGTAAACAGGAAGCGGCTCCATGGTTTCCTCCCAGTTATAACGAATGCTATTAAAATTTAAAACCAAGTGGCCAAAAGTGATTTAATTTCTGTTGTAGCTGAAACTTCAGTGTTCATAAAGTTTCTCAGTGTTAGGTTGCCCAGTTGCAACGGGCAGCCTGTCAGTTCCTTGCACGACTGCTAGCATCAGCTCCCTGTTTCCTGTCTCAGGAGAAGCAGCCGCTGATCCAGGGTCAGACTGCACCAAGATGGAGGTTTCTCTGACGCTCACCAGCAAGTTTGACGTCTTCGACGACTCCAGAGAGCAGCAAGATGCCAGAGGGATCCTGCTCAGGTGTGTGTGTGTGTATATATAAGTGTGTGTATGTATATATAAGTGTGTGTGTGTGTGTATGTATATATAAGTGTGTGTGTGTATATGTGTGTGTGTGTATATGTATGTATGTATATATAAGTGTGTGTGTGTGTGTATATGTATGTATATGTGTGTGTGTGTATATGTATGTATATATAAGTGTGTGTGTGTATATGTATGTATATATAAGTGTGTGTGTGTATATGTATGTATATATAAGTGTGTGTGTGTATATGTATGTATATATAAGTGTGTGTGTGTGTGTATATATGTATGTATCTATAATTATGTGTGTGTGTGTGTGTGTTGGTGTTCAGCACCAAGCTGCTGGTGGTGGACGTGCTCCGCTCGCAGCCTGGAGACTCCCTACGTCAGATCCTTCAAACATCAACGTCACGTGACCAGGTACGCCGTGGTCGGGGGGGGGGGGTGGTCCGGGACCTTAGTGGGCGGGGTCAGATCTCAAGCAGTTCTCTCATTCGCCAGGAGCTGCGGCACGGCGTGCTGGTCCAGAGCCGTGCACGTCAGGACGCACGCACGGCTCAAAGGATGCGGAGGAACCCGTCGCTGGTTGCCGACGGCAACATGAGCCTCGACGACAAGAAGAGGAAGATCCTCCGCAGCCTGCGCCGCCTGGAGGCGCTGGGAGTACTACACCCCCCCGACCCCGAAGTACAAGTACTGCACCTGATTGCCAAGGTACATGCAGTACTACTACTACTACTGCACAGTATTCATGCTACACTCTGTAGTGGACATAGTAGCTACTCCTTAATCATTTGTGTTTTGGTGTGTGTGTGTGTGTGTGTGTGTGTGTGTGTGTGTGTGTGTGTGTGTGTGTGTGTGTGTGTGTGTGTGTGTGTGTGTGTGTGTGTGTGTGTATGTGTATAACTGTATTACGGATATATGTATTATATATTGAAGTGTGTATTTCAGGATGTGTATATATACACAAATTATATAGTAATATTGCTGTGTACTTTGGAATGTATATAGTTTATATATTATTATAAGTTATAGTAATAGTATTACTGATTGCGGCTCTGTCCCTTGAGGTCACCTGCATGAGCACCTTGTGTCGATTACGCACAGTTAAGTATTTTTAGAGCTAATAGAGCTTATTGTTCGTCATGACATTTCACTGCATACATGTATGAACGTGTGTATATGTATGTGACAAATAACCTCTTGAACTTGAACTTACTGTGTACTGTAGGATATCTGCCAGCGCGGCGTGCACCGCCAGCAAAGGGCAGCAGAGCTGCAGCGGCTCAGACAGACGCTGAGCGGCCTGCAGGAGAAGAGCTCCGCCCAGCGCCACCAGGTGGACTACTACAGCCACTACATCACTTCCTGTCTGGACAACCTCACCGCCAGGTACACTCACAGCAGACGATTGTGGGTAATACACAGATCAGAAGAAGTCTCAACTAGGGATGGGAGAATATAACATTTGATATTTTATTGCGATAATAAAACTCAAGATAATTTCATCACTGTGAATTTCCGTTATCGTAAATATCCTCACAAGTGACCTGAAGAAGCTGTCTATCTCACTGATGTACAGTCCTATTGATTTCCTGATTTATTTTGAATTTCCATTTGTGAACGTCCTATGCCATGATGTCAGTCGGACTTTATTTTACCTAAAGGGGACCTGTTATACTGCTTTTCAACAAGTTAATATAGGTCCCCAAACCATGTCTTTGAAGTTTATTGCTGAAAAATCACTCCGATAATACATTCTAGCCATTCTAACATGCCTCTAATCCAACCTGTTCCTGACGCTCCGCTTCAGTGTGCGTGTTTCGCTTTCAATTAAAATGCTGCTGCTCCCCCTGCCCACTCCGAAACTGTGAGCCCCAGTTCCGTGAGCCCGTTGTGTGACGTATGTAAACACTGATTTCATCAGTCAGCCAAAATCTGTTTCTGAACAAATCTAAGGTGAGAAAAAAATAAATCCACTTGCTGAATCTTCACTCGTATTAGATCAACAAGGCCTCATTTAAAAGTTTGTTCCCACTTTCGTCAGGCACAGGCACTGCTGCACTGCCAGTTGCACCGCACGAGGCTGTTTTTTAGAAAGAAACACAGCATAATTATTTTTTAAATACTTAAATTTCACTCGTCTGCTGCAATTTTGTCACGGTCATTTGGTATTAATTCCTCTTTCTATTAAAAGATTTGTGCTGGTTTCTGCAGCGGTCAGAGCAGTTCCCATGCTGAGCGCTTAGCTTCGATGCTGAATGTATCTGCATGTGTAAATAGTGAAACTCACTGGCGGTGCCGGAAAGGTTATCCCAGTGATTCACCGGGAACTATAGTTGCCCAATCGACATCGCTGTACGCTTGTAGCCCCAGTTTCGCATTTCCTGTCTGCACAACTCTTTCTCAATTGCCTTTCAGATATCTCAGTACATGTTTTACAGGAATCCATTGCTCTTTTGTTGGCTCAGCAAAGTACTGCGACAGTGTACGTACTGAAAACCTCAGACCGGGTCTTGTACATGAGTCAGGTAGATTAGGCTGCCTACTGCCTCTGTACTTTCTGACATTGCTTATTTCTGCATCGTCAGTGTAGTTTAATTCTTGTTCTCAAGGTGTCACTCTAGGTTTACAATCTCGCGTGTCAAACCTTTCAAGTATTTTCTCGTCATCGAGTGACATTTTAACATATTTAACACTGTGATCAAAATCGATACCAAGGAAATACTACAAAGACACAAAGTCTTTCATCTTGAATTCTTCTGTGCATTTCATCATTGGCAGCAATGACCGAGTCATTCACCCATTTTATCACCATCACTTTCTCATCCTCTGTTTCACTTGTGTAAACGCAATGATCAGCTGGACTTTGAACAAAGTTGTTTTCACTCAGATGCTTGTGCAGCCTCTTATTCCATTTTCTGCCTGATTGTTTTAGCCCCGATAGTGTCTTTTCTAGCTTGTACACCCACTTTCCATTTGTGCTCGATTTCTTCTTGTAACCCTCTGGTTGTTCAACGTGAATCTTGCTTGAGCCCAGTTTTCTATTGTCCTGTTTACAGGGATAACACACCGACCCAAACTTTTTCATCCTGAAAATGTTGGACCTGTCTTCCTGTCAGCATTAAGTAGGGCGTCTGTTTTGTGCGATTGTTAAAGCATCTGTTCCTTACTACAGCTGCTGTCTGCACTTCCATAGCTTCCAGGCCCATAACTCCTTTGGTAACTCGCTCTCTATTTGCATACACCTAGTCATGTCAAACAGGATGCGCCCATTTTGCTCTGCAGTACCATTCTGGTGTGGTGAGTACGGTGTTGAGGTCTCATGTCTAACCCTCTTTCTGCTGAGTAGGGCCTGGTAACTCTTTCCAATGAATTCTGCACCATTGTCTGACCTGATACATTTAATCTTCGCTCTATCAGAAAGAAACTTCTCTCTTGCTTACCCTGTTGTTGCACCTTGTGCCATCAGCCAACTCCACGCACCGTGTCCCGGGCTGGAACTTGTCGTCGGACTTCTTGAAATTTGCTATATTCGTGATGATGTGCAAAGTTGCCCCCGTGTCCACCATGGCACAGCCTGGCTGGATCTCCACACCCCTGTCGCTCATCCGGAATACATACCCCTGGCTGCTCGTCTCCTTGAAAACTTTGCACGTTGTCCCGCTGCTGGCTGCGTCCCCATGTGTGGTGCTTTTACCGACTACACCACTGCTTGCGTTGACGTGCTCTGGCTTTGTGTCTTGTAAGGCCACATCTGAAGCAGACTATGTCCACACCCTCTGCTTCCCGGTCACTTGCAGCTGCCAAAAGTGGTCTCGCACTCGCATCTTCGTGACAAACATTTATCATTCAGAAACTGGATTAGCTCCACATATCATTTAGCCCTTGCAACCGTAGATGGCCCAAAAGTGTAGTCTCCCACAGTTCATAGTTCCTTTCATGGTAGGGGATGGTGGCTCAGGAGGTAGAGCTGGTAGAGCTGGTTGTCTAGTAATCTAAAGGTTGCTGGTTGGATCCCAGGCTCCTCCTGCTAGCATGCTGTAGTGTCCTTGAGCAAGACACTTAACCCCTAGTTGCTCCTGATGGCTGCGTCCGTCAGTGTTTGAATAATTGTAAGTCGCTTTGGATAAAAGCATCTGCTAAATGAAATATAATAATAATAATGTAATCTCCGTCAAAAACTAGCTGAGACCAGTGGCTACTGGACTCTGCGTTTTGTCGATTCATGGTGCCAGCACAGCATGCTAACTCTCACCGGACACGCAGTACGTCACAACGTTTCTCATGTGGCAGTTCGCTGTATAACTTGATAACTCTGGGGAGCTCTGGGCCTATAACCTGTTGGCCGAGTTGAATTGTTCAGCCATGCTGGCCTAAGTACCAAGCGCTAGCCCCGAAAGATTAAGGAGAAATAAACACGGTGACGCTTCAGTTCTGGCCTGACTAGAACTCAAAATAGTAAGAGAACTTCATTGATATACGCTCATTTATTATACACCGATCAGTCACAACGTAATTATAACCACTAATATTGTGTTGCTCCTGCTCGTTCTGCCAAAACAGCTGTGAGGTGGAGGCATGGACTCCACCAGACTCTGAAGGTGTCTTGTGGTATTTGGTACCAAGACGTTAGCAGCAGATCCTTTAAGTCCTGGAAGGTGGAGGTGGGGGCCCCCGTGGATGGGGCTTGTTGTTCCAGCACATCCACCAGATGCTCCATGAGATCGGACCATAACCCCACCCATCCACGTGATGTAGAAGAATAGGTGATTCATCAGACCTCCATCTTCCTGCATTGCTCCATGGTCCAATTATGAGGCTCACGTGTCCATTGTAGGTGCTTTCAGGGGTGGACAGGGGTCAGCATGGACACTGTGAGGTCCCATACGCAGCAAGCTGCCATGCACTGTGTGTTCTACACCTTTCTATCACAGCAACATTCACTTCTTCACCACTTTGTGCCGCAGTAGTTCTTCTGTGGCATCAAACCAGACAGACTAGACTTCACTCCCCACGTGCATCAATGAGCCTTGGGCCCCATGACCCTGTCGCCGGTTCACCAGTCGTCCTTCCTTGGACACTTTTAGTAGTAGTAGTAACCACTGCAGAGCAGGAACAGCCACAAGACCTGTGCTTGTGGAGATGCTCTGACCCAGTCGTCCATCAACTTCAACAACTGACTCTTCACCTGCTGCCTCATATATATATAATATATAACAATATATTTATAATAATAATAATAATAATATACAACAGTATAAATATAATAATTATATATAACACTATATATAATAATAATAATAATAATAATGATCACTGTGTGTGTGTGTGTGTGTGTGTGTGTGTGTGTGTGTGTGTGTGTGTGTGTGTATATATATCTATATATGTATATGTGTGTGTGTGTGTGTGTGTGTGTCTGTGTATATATATATATATATATATATATATATAGATAACAGTATTTATTTAATAATAATAATAATATATCCTATTCCTTGACAGGTGTCATTGGAACCAGATGATCCATGTTATTCACTTCACCTGTCACTGGTTTCATGTTGTGTCTGGTCGGGGTATACATGCATAACACATGTCATTGTCTATGTCGTAGATTGGGATGTTCATGTTAGAATACACTCTTTATCCGAGAGCAGATTATTCATATGTCAACAGTAAGAAGGGGCTTGATGTTTTCTGAACTGACAGCTCACATCAAAAACTGACTGAGTCGTCTTATTTTGCAGTGTGTTAGTAGTTCCATCCCAGATGGATGTGCACAGGCACTGAAAAATTTAGTTTTTCATAATCGGTCCCCTGTAAAAAACAGACTCAGGCAATGTTGCTATTTTATTTATTATTTATCCTTTATTAATGCATGGAGACCTTATAATTTATGATGACCTTATTTAAGATTGATTGTCTTTTTTTACATTAATTCTGCTGTACTTGCTGTACTTGGAATTTTTCTCTCATTGTGAGTAGCTGCTGGGTGCTGCCGAGCGTCTCAATCTGTCCTTGTTTGTTTTTACTAAAAAGGATGTTCACAAAAATATATGAATCCTATGATGCAATAAAACTATTTGATTCTTAACAAAATGTAAGCTAAAGTGATTCCAGTATGTTTCAGTTTAGTTCAGTGTCATTTGAAGGGTTTGAAGCATATTTTGATGATTGACTTCCTGTCCCGTGCTCCTCAGGCAGGCGTCCAGCCAGAAGGCGGTGGACGGGAGGAGGAAGCCAGTCACCTACAGCGCCACCAGGCTGCTGGAGAAGGGAGTTCTGCTGGAGATCCAGGAGCTGCCCGCCACACAGTGAGACACACACACACACAGTTTACACTTAGTTTATACTGAATGTATACTAGTTTATACTTGTATGTATACTTTATATTTATGTACTCCCAGTGGCTTGGGGGAGCCGTGGACTGAGTGCTCGCTGAAGCAGTGAGGTCCCTGCTGGGGGCGCTGTTACCTGGGTGGACATTATATCTTTAACAGATATTGAACAGTTATTGAGACATGACCGATAAGGTTCAAATTTGTAAAATAAATTATTTTTGGACGACGTGCCGAGTTTCACGGCAGCGGTGTAAAAGTGCACTCAGAAACTGTCGGGTCGCCAAATCCCAAGAGTTACATAGTGCTGCTTTAATGTAAAAAAGTGTTGCTTTCAATTAAATTGTTTCTTTGATTCCACATTTTGGAGTGGACTCCGGTTCCTTTTTTTCTCAGAATCCACTCTGTCCTGAGAAATCAGGGAAATAAACACGCTGCGATCAGACCTTACTGTGCGTGTTTGTATCGCTGAAATGTTCCAGAATATGTCCTGCATCGGGTCATGTGTGAATGGGAGCAGGGATCGATATTCCGGGAAATCTGTACTTGCAATTTCCCACCTCCCACGCTTTGCTGTGAATGGAAGCAGTAGCATTGCCAGAACAAGCACGTAAAGTAGGGGTGGAGCCAAATATGGTATAGGCGAAGCAAAAATAGTGAGCTTTTACAAATAATTATATCGTAAAAATATTTATGAAAAGGTTATGCTTAGAGTAGGAAAACAAACAGGTCTTTATATTGTTAAAAATCCTCAGACTGGAGATGTGTCTTTGAGGGTGGAGAGGGCGCTACATGCTGTATGTCAGTTGGGGAAGTAGGAAGCGCTTAAAGTGCAGGGACATCGGACAGCAGCGATTGGCTCCGCCCACCGGCTGCACCGCGGCGCGGAGATGGAGGGAGCAAGTGGATGGGGGGAGGGAGAACGGGTGGAGAACCTTCCTTCTCCGGAGGCGGAGGGTGGAGGACAGGTTGAAAGTGATCAAACTGATTTAAAAACATGGTGTTAGGGTTGTTGCGTCCGGGGACGGGGGCTCTCTTTCCGCTTCGTCGGCGGAGGGAACCGACTCCGTCCGGGAGGGGTGGGGAGACGTGAAGGTGGAGCTGGTCTCTGAGAGCCAGGGGGGAAAACCCAAACCCATTCAGATTGTACGTCCGTTGCCGACAGATTGTCCAAACGACGGCATCGACACTGGAACGGACTGTCCCCTGCCCCATCTGTTCCGGCCTTATCATGGCATGTGTGGAAATGTTCCTGAATGCAGTGCATGTGTGAATAGTGAAACTCATTAGCGGTGCCAGGTTATTCCAGTAATTCAATGGGAACTATGTGTGAAAGGTCCAAAAACCAACAAACTGAATATTAGAACAAAACATAATAAAACTGATTAACTGTGTTAAAGTGTGTGTGTGTGTGTGTGTGTGTGTGTGTGTGTGTGTGTGTGTGTGTGTGTGTGTGTGTGTTTTCAGGTTTAAGAACGTGGTGTTTGAGATTGAGCCTGGACAGGAAACAGGAAGTTTCAGAATCAAAACTCGCTTCCTGGGCGTCGACATGGAGGAGTTCACACTCAAGTACCAGGTCTGTACACGCATAGTGCACAGAACGCACCAGGTTTTATTTAGCTTTATTAATGTGTGTGTGTGTGTGTGTGTGTGTGTGTAGGACCTCCTGCAGCTCCAGTACGACGGCGTCGCTGTGATGAAAATGTTCGACAACGCCAAGGTGAACGTCAACCTTCTGATCTTCCTGCTCAACAGGAAGTTCTACAGGAAGTGACTCCGCCCCCTCAGCAGAAAAGCGTCTAATTGGCTCCTTCAACCTGGTGCTTTTTAAACAAAAATATAAACAAACACTCGATGAAACATGTTTGATGCTGCTTTCTCTCTCTCTTCCTGCAAATGGTTTGAAACTTATTTTTGTGTCTTCCAACTCTTTTTTACACAAAACTTGTTTTTTTATTCTTTAACATTTAAACATAAATAAATATTTGAAACCTACTGTACAGCGTGTTTGTTCCATGTCCTGGCTAAAGCACTAACAGCTGGCCCCTGGAGGCCCCGGAGCTTTTTGTTTGGAACATCAGGTGGAACGGCAGAAACTTCACTCACTGAGAAATCCACAAGATCCATCTGCAGAAGCAAACATCTCCACCTCCATCCAGGAGCTCCACCCTGGATCCCATCTGAGACCCTGTTTAGAAGACGCAATAAACGTGTGTGTGTGTGTGTGTGTGTGTGTGTGTGTGTGTGTGTGTGTGTGTGTGTGTGTGTGTGTGTGTGTGTGTGTGTGTGTGTGTGTGTGTGTGTGTACTCCCCCCCCCCCCCCCCCCCCCCAGGTTCTATGTCATGGTTTCAGAACTTCAAGAACGCTGTGAAGATGGTGGACGCCTCCAGATTTGTGTGGAGGTGGTGGACTCCTCCAGGTTCAGGTGGATTCGGATGAAGTTCAGAGTTGGAATGTCAGGGCAACTTGAGTAACAGTGTAGTACCTTAGTAGTACGTGAGTACATAAATGAAGTAATGTAGTAGTTTTATAGTATATTGGTATGTAAGTGTAGTATGTCCCAGAATATTGATATATAGATGCAGCACTAGAAGCCCCGCCTCCTGCTGTGACACCGCCTCCTAAGCCGCACCAGAACAGGCAACCACTTTAATTCACGGTTAAATTACAATCAGTTAAAGGAGAAAAATAGATTACATACAATGTACCTTCTATTTACCAACAGGCATAAAAAAATACTTTGTTTTTGTTTGTGTTTATAATAAACTTCAAGTTGTTTACAGACAATAAATCACAAAGTCGATTGAACCCGCAGCGTCACTGAACCGACCGAGTAGAAACGTGGAAGATTAAATGACAAAAAGATCCAACTGTTCTCCTCACGAAGTTTAATCCCAAAATCTGCAGACCAGACGAAAGTAAGAGTTGAGATGTTTCCAGCTCCAGCAGCGCGTAACCAGCTTTGCGGTGTTTTGTGAATTACTTCCGCCTGTGTCCCAGTTCACTCTGCTGCACAAACAGACCAGGGTTGCCAGGCTTAGATGAGGGTTGCCAGTTTTGTACAGTATTTACAGTGTGAGGAGAATAGGACCAACAGCGACTGCAATAATCAAAACTCAAATGGTTCAACTCGCCTGTCGCGCTTTCTTTGGAATTGAATGTGCTATAAAAAACAAACCTAACGTCCGATGAAAACTCACCTTTTACCCTGTTTGGAACATAACTATGGAGTAAAGTTACACACTAGTTACTACTGGTTTTTCCCACAGCTATGAAGCAAAATCTGAACAAACGGTGAAAAGTAGAATCGCATGTTTCCATGTTGTACGTACAAATAAAGTTCAGTTTCTATAATCAAAGCAACTACTGAGCAACTGCAGTTTTATCTGAAAGCAAGGAACTGATTCCATCAAATAGCCAGGACTCCTGGTCGGGCGTGGACATTGCTGCGTTGCCACTGGTGCAAATTGCGCGTTTGTAAACATTAGAATCAGAGTTTCATCTGAAGCTTCACATACTCAGTGGCGCAGCGCCCCCTGCTGAGCTCTGTCAGTCACCGTTGGACTCCACCACCTTCTCGGCCAGGATCTCCTGGAAGGTGGAGAGCTGCTTCATCTGCTCTGTCTGCATGGAGTGCCTCCGCAGAAGCTTCTTCTTGGTCTTGAAGTCCGGGCCCCTCTTGGGGGATGCCGGAGCCACGGGGAGCAGGACCTTCTGGCCCGAATGGACGGGGGAGGGGGCTCTGCCGTTGGCTCTGATGTCCGGGATGGGTCTGTGAGGGTTCAGGTTGAGGGGGGGCAGGAAGCCGGGCCTTGTGTGGGAGATGTGATCCAAGAGGAGGGTCCCGGATCCCCTGCGCTCCAGAAGGGGGCGTCTGCGTATGGTGATCGGTGACACAGAACTGGGGATGTTTTCCAGAGACTCCTTGGAGGAGCAGGTGAAGAGCGACAGGGGGGAGGTGTTGTACCTCCTCCTCTCCACCGACACCCTCCCCGAGTCCGGAGACCCCGGGAGGGACTCGGGGCAGAGCTGGCCGTCCGACTCGTAGTGCTCCATGCGGGTCAGTTTGGGATGAACCAGGGCTCTGCTGGCCCCCAACCCCCCTGCGTTCTCCTGGGCTTCCGGAGCGGTGTTCCTGCGGTACAGGATCTGGTGCTGCTGGACCCGGTCGGCCCAGGCCGAGTCCTCGGAGCAGGATCGGTCCATTGCTCTGGGGGACGTGGGGTCATGGGTCTCGATGCTGTGACGCCGCGACAGAAGAGGCTTCGCTGCCTCTGAGATGGAAAGTCCGTTCAGAGCCAAGATGGTCTTGGTCTGATTTAAACTTCCTTCCTCATCCACCCCGCCCTCCACTGTGTCCTGCAGAGGGGCCCCCAGTGCCGACGCGGCCACCAGGCCCCAGGGCTCCGAGTTCAGCCTCTTTAGAAGCTTGCGTGGGGTGGGGCGCTTCTCTCCAGCAGGTGGCGCCAACGGTAAGGGGAGAGCTGACGTGAGTGCAAAGGTGAAGATCCCCTCTTCTTCCTTGGGCTTGTCGGTTGCCGGGGAAGCGGCGGTGCCGATCTCCACCTGGGAGGGCGACATGCAGGAGGGTGTCACGCAGGTGGGAGACAGCTTGTCCACCAGGGCGGGAGAGGGGGAGGGGGGGGAGTTCAGGTACTGCTTGGTCTTCTTGGTCCCTGAAGGAGACGTGTCGGTGGTGATGATAATCACTTCCTTTCCTTTGGCCTTGCAGGCATCCAGCAGAACCTGCAGCGTGTCGCGGTCACCCCTGTTGATGGCGTGTACCAGGGCGGAGGCTCCGGCGTAGTCCTTGAGGCTGGGGTCGGCCCCGTTCTCCAGGAGCAGGGCCACTACCTCGCGGCCCGCCTGCCCCGCGCAGGCGTGCATCAGGGCCGTCCGCCCGCTTTTGTCAGGGATGTTTGGATCGGCCCCTTTCTCCAGAAGGTACCGGACCATCCGTTGCCGGGTCTGCGGGTCGTCGTAGCGGGCGATGCAGGCGGCGGAGATGGGCGTCTCCCCGAGCTCGTTGCCCTCGTTGATGTAGGCTCCGCCTTCCAGAAGCAGCCGGGTCAGTCTGAGTTTTCCGTGGAAGACGGCTTTGAGGAGCGCGTTGCCCTCCGTGTGGAGAGCTCCTCCTTCTCCCATGGCCGGTCTCCAGCTGCAGCCTGACGCTGCCCCGCCCTCCTCAGCAGCGCTCACATGACCTGTGGGACAGACGGGGTTAGTCCAGGAGTTCTGACGAAGTTCTAGTGAAGCTGTTTGAGAGGAATCTGCATGAACATAAACAGCAAACCATGTGACCCTAACCCTCGTCATCTAGTTAAAACAGTTCAACTCTGTTCGTCTAGTTGAACCAATGTTTCACTCCTTGACAGCATCAACACGGCTTCCATTTCACCTCCATTGGTTACAGCGCACTAACTAGGTGATGGTTAGTTACCATGGTTACGTCATCCTGTTCAGTACAGTATGTGTACACAGTGCAGGATGCACAGTGCAGTATGTGTACACAATGATTTTATATAGCTCTTGGTCTTAAGTGAACGTAATATGTAAATTAACATCAAATCATGAGTGTTTAGTACAGATTATAAAGTATTAAATACTACATGATACTACATCATAAAACTATCTTTAAAAACAACTTTAATTTATCACATTTTACATTACAAGGTCATTGTCTGAATTTTATATACTGCTTAGTGGTACTAGACGCACATATAGTAGTACAATAGTAGCACACGGCCTACATATAGTGGTACTAGTGTATATAGTAGTACTATCACCTGTCTTTCTGTACAATATATTAATATTATATGCATCTTCTATATTCTGTATAATATTTACACCTTGGGCATAGGAGTAAAAACGCAGGAGCTGCTTTGATCTTATCAGAAACTAATAATAATGATAATATTAATAATATCACTGATAATGATACTGATGTAATGGTGATAATAAAGATAGAATTAATAATATGGATAATAACATTAATGATGATAATAATCTGATAATTATGATAGTGATGATGATAATGCTAATAATAATAATGATGATATTAATGGTGATGAATGGTGATTAATTGTAAAAATAATAATGATGATGATCATATTAATGGTTACTATGCTGACGATAATAATATTTATGATGATAATAATGATAATAATGCTCATACTAAAATCCCCGGTGTGAAGCTGATCCAAATGCTCCGTCAGTCCCTTATGTAACCGACACTAACCGCTCGGATGTCACGGAATGCGGCTCGGAGGATCTTCTGACGGTTCCTCTGCTTCCTGGACCCAGATCTCCAGCGGATCCAGTAGAAGCCGTAGAACCAGCGGAACCTGGAGCTCAAGGTCCAGTGATGAAGGTTCAGTTCCCGCAACAGAAACGATTGAGTTCCGACAGCCCTCCTCCTCCTCCTCCTCCTCCTCCTCCTCCTCCTCTCCCTCCTCCTCCTCCTCTTCCTCCTCCTCCTCCTCCTCCTCCTCTTCCTCCTCCTCTACTCTTCCTCCTCCCGCTCTATTCCTCCTCTCCTCCTCCCTTCTTCCTTCATCTTGCACCACCCGCTCTGCAGCTGCAGCGGAAAATGAAGTGAATTAAACGAAAAACGCTGATGGCGCTTCTGCTACCCTGCCCGTCCACCTGTCTGTCTGTCTGCCCGTCCACCTGTCTGTCTGTCAGTCAGGGTGATCCTGGATGTGGAGGAGACCCAGGGTGTATGGAGGAGACCTTGGGTGGAGGAGACCCTGGTTGGAGGGGACCGTGGGTGGAGAGGACGCTGGGTGGAGGGGACTCTGGGTGTGGAGGAGACCTTGTGTGGAGGGGACCCTGGGTGTGGAGGGGACTCTGGGTGTGGAGGGGACTCTGGGTGGAGGGGACCCTGGGTGTGGAGGGGAATCTGGGTGGAGAGCACCCTGGGTGTGGAGGGGACTCTGGGTGTGGAGGGGACCCTGGGTGTGGAGGGGACCCTGGGTGTGGAGGGGACTCTGGGTGGAGAGCACCCTGGGTGTGGAGGGGACTCTGGGTGGAGAGGACCCTGGGTGTGGAGGGGACCCTGGGTGTGGAGGGGACCCTGGGTGTGGAGGGGACTCTGGGTGGAGAGGACCCTGGGTGTGGAGGGGACTCTGGGTGGAGAGGACCCTGGGTGTGGAGGGGACTCTGGGTGGAGAGGACCCTGGGTGTGGAGGGGACCCTGGGTGTGGAGGGGACTCTGGGTGGAGAGGACCCTGGGTGTGGAGGGGACCCTGGGTGTGGAGGGGACCCTGGGTGTGGAGGGGACTCTGGGTGGAGAGGACCCTGGGTGTGGAGGGGACTCTGGGTGGAGGGGACCCTGGGTGTGGAGGGGACTCTGGGTGGAGGGGACCCTGGGTGTGGAGGAGAAGAGATGGACCAGAAGGGGGAGGCTGCGTCTCCTCCATTGGCTCCTCCCACCATGGACCCAGAATGCACTGGTGGAACTGAGACCTCCACCACATACACATGATTATATAATAACACCAATAATAAAACATGAATATAACAACACGATAAAAACCTTCAACTCTTAAAAAATACTTTTTAAGAGGATCTTTAAATAAAATTAAAAATATAATTATTATAGTTATTAATAATATTTATTGTTATTATTATAATTACTATGTTATCAATATGATCACTTGTAGTAATCAAAATAACTGAACATTCTTTTCTACTGCCAGTACTATAGTATTATAGTATTTTAGTCCTGTCAATACTACTATAGTACTACCAGTGCTATAGTATTTTAGACCTGCCAGCTCTATACTACTACAGTACTGGTAGTACTATAGTTCCGTAGTATTTTAGTCCTGTCAATTCTGCTATAGTACTACCAGTACTAAAGTATTATGGCGTTATAGTACTATAGTATTTTAGTCCTGTCACTACTATACTACTACAGTACTGGTAGTAGTATACTAGACTGGTAGTAGGACTAAAATACTACGGAACTATACTACTACAATATTGGTAGTACTATAGTTCCGTAGTATTTTAGTCCTGTCATTACTTTGTGGCACACCGTTGCCACGGAAACTACTCTGCTGCATTCCTCCACGTGTTTCCATGGCAACGCCGCTTTCAAAGCTTTATTTAAAAACTGATCAGATTCAAACAGAATAAGGATCAATAAACTCAGATTCATCACAAGGAATAAATATTGTAGAAGCGCTGCGGCACATTCAAACAGGCTTTATTAATTATGATTTATTCAACCAGGATGATGATTATGATTTTATTAATTATGATTTATTCATAATTAATAAAAGACTTTGTCTTTTTTATATTCATTTTATTCTCTTTTTATTAATGGCTTGCTTAATATTTGTTCTTTAATCTTGTCATTGTATTTTATTTCATATTACTTCTCATCTTTCATTACAACCGGATTAGTTACATTACATTTAGTAATCCGTTACATTGGTGAAGAGTGACGTAAGATCTGATGCGCCACACTGATGCTGCGTTCAAATCATGTGGGAATTCCAGTCTGGCCCGTAACACCAGCTTCTAACTCGAACCCGTTTTAAACTGAAATCGAACTGTTTTATTAAAAACACTGTTATTATTAAAAACACTGTTTTTATTAAAAACACTGCGTTATTATTAAAAACACTGTTATTATTAAAAACACTGTGTTATTATTAAAAACAATCTTATTATTAAAAACACTGTTATTATTAAAACACTCTTATTATTAAAAACACTGTTATTGTTAAAAACACTGTGTTATTATTGAAAACACTGTTATTATTAAAAACACTGTGTTATTATTAAAAACACTGTTATTATTAAAACACTGTTATTATTAAAAACACTGTTATTGTTAAAAACACTGTTATTGTTAAAAACACTGTGTTATTATTGAAAACACTGTTATTATTAAAAACACTGCGTTATTATTAAAAACACTGTTATTATTAAAAACACTGTGTTATTATTGAAAACACTGTTACTATTAAAACACTGTTATTATTGAAAACACTGTGTTGTGATTAAAAACACTGTTATTGTTAAAAACACTGTTATTATTGAAAACACTGTTATTATTAAAAACACTGTTATTATTAAAACACTGTTATTATTAAAAACACTGTGTTATTATTAAAAACACTCTTATTATTAAAAACACTGTTATTATTAAAACACTGTTAATATTAAAAACACTGTGTTATTATTATTAAAAACACTCTTATTATTAAAAACACTGTTATTATTAAAACACTGTTATTATTAAAAACACTGTTATTATTAAAAACACTGCGTTATTATTAAAAACACTGTTATTATAGTGGCACGGTGGCGCAGTGCATTGCACTGCTGCCTCACAGCAAGAAGGTCCTGGGTTCGATTCCCGCCTGGGGCGCTCTTGGCACTGTGCTCCGGTGGGTTATCTCCCAAACAGGAGCCTTTCTGGGTGGAGTTTGCATGTTCTCCCCGTGCTCACATGGGGTTTCCTCCACCTCACGTCAGTAAGGACCCCCACCAAAAACATGCACCCATCATGGTCTGACCAGCGATGGACACTTATCACCTGGTCCCCGGGTGCGTCCACGTACGCTGCCCACTGCTCCTGGCTGTGGCCCCGGAGGAAGGACAAGCCAGGATGGTTAAAAGCAGAGGAGCCATTTCACCGGCACCATCAAGCATGTGTCGTGTGACAAATAAAGACTGTTTCTTCTTTCTTCTTCTTCTTCTATTATTAAAAATACTGTGTTATTATTAAAAACACTATTATTATTAAAAACACTGTTATTATTAAAACACTGTTATTATTAAAACACTGTTATTATTAAAACACTGTTATTGTTAAAAACACTGTTATTATTAAAAACACTGTGTTATTGTTAAAAACACTGTTATTATTAAAACACTGTTATTATTAAAAACACTGTTATTGTTAAAACACTGTTATTAAAAACACTGTTATTGTTAAAAACACTGTTATTATTCAAAACACTGTGTTATTATTGAAAACACTGTGTTATTATTAAAAACACTGTTATTATTGAAAACACTGTGTTGTGATTAAAAACACTGTTATTATTAAAAACATTGTGTTATTATTAAAAACACTGTTATTATTAAAACACTGTTATTATTAAAAACACTGTTATTGTTAAAACACTGTTATTATTAAAAACACTGTTATTGTTGAAAACACTGTGTTATTATTGAAAACACTGTGTTATTATTAAAAACACTGTTATTATTAAAACACTGTTATTATTAAAAACACTGTTATTGTCAAAACACTGTTATTATTAAAAACACTGTTATTATTAAAAACACTGTTATTGTTAAAAACACTGTGTTGTGATTAAAAACACTGTTATTATTAAAAACACTGTGTTATTATTAAAAACACTGTGTTATTATTGAAAACACTGTTACTATTAAAACACTGTTATTATTGAAAACACTGTGTTGTGATTAAAAACACTGTTATTATTAAAAACATTGTGTTATTATTAAAAACACTGTGTTATTATTAAAAACACTGATATTATTAAAACACTGTTATTATGAAAAACACTGTTATTGTTAAAACACTGTTATTATTAAAAACACTGTTATTGTTAAAAACACTGTGTTATTATTGAAAACACTGTGTTATTAAAAACACTGTTATTATTGAAAACACTGTGTTGTGATTAAAAACACTGTTTTTATTAAAAACACTGTTATTATTAAAAACACTGTGTTATTATTAAAAACACTGTGTTATTATTAAAAACACTGTTATTGTTAAAACACTATGTTATTATTAAAAACACTGCGTTATTATTAAAAACACTGTTATTATTAAAAACACTTATTATTAAAAACACTTATTGTTAAAACACCGTTATTATTAAAAACACTGTTATTGTTAAAAACACTGTTATTGTTAAAAACACTGTGTTATTATTGAAAACACTGTGTTACTATTTAAAACACTGTTATTATTGAAAACACTGTGTTGTGATTAAAAACACTGTTATTATTAAAAACACTGTGTTATTATTAAAAACACTGTTATTATTAAAAACACTGTGTTATTATTGAAAACACTGTGTTGTTATTAAAAACACTGTTATTATTGAAAACACTGTGTTGTGATTAAAAACACTGTTATTATTAAAAACATTGTGTTATTATTAAAAACACTGTTATTATTAAAAACACTGTTATTGTTAAAACACTGTTATTATTAAAAACACTGTTATTGTTAAAACACTGTTATTGTTCAAAACACTGTGTTATAATTGAAAACACTGTGTTATTATTAAAAACACTGTTATTATTAAACCATTGTTATTATTAAAAACACTGTTTTTGTCAAAACACTTATTATTAAAAACACTGTTATTATTAAAAACACTGTTATTGTTAAAAACACCGTGTTATTGAAAACACTGTGTTATTATTAAAAACACTGTTATTGTTAAAAACACTGTGTTATTATTGAAAACACTGTGTTATTATTAAAAACACTGTTATTATTGAAAACACTGTGTTGTGATTAAAAACACTGTTATTATTAAAAACACTGTGTTATTATTAAAACACTGTGTTATTATTAAAAACACTGTTATTATTAAAACACTGTTATTGTTAAAAACACTGTGTTATTATTGAAAACACTGTGTTATTATTAAAAACACTGTTATTATTAAAAACACTGTTATTGTCAAAACACTGTTATTATTAAAAACACTGTTATTGTCAAAACACTGTTATTATTAAAAACACTGTTATTGTTAAAAACACTGTGTTATTATTGAAAACACTGTTATTGTTAAAAACACTGTTATTATTGAAAACACTGTGTTATTATTAAAAACACTGTTATTATTGAAAACACTGTGTTGTGATTAAAAACACTGTTTTTATTAAAAACACTGTTATTATTAAAAACACTGTGTTATTATTAAAAACACTGTGTTATTATTAAAAACACTGTTATTGTTAAAACACTATGTTATTATTAAAAACACTGCGTTATTATTAAAAACACTGTTATTATTAAAAACACTTATTATTAAAAACACTTATTGTTAAAACACCGTTATTATTAAAAACACTGTTATTGTTAAAAACACTGTTATTGTTAAAAACACTGTGTTATTATTGAAAACACTGTGTTACTATTTAAAACACTGTTATTATTGAAAACACTGTGTTGTGATTAAAAACACTGTTATTATTAAAAACACTGTGTTATTATTAAAAACACTGTTATTATTAAAAACACTGTGTTATTATTGAAAACACTGTGTTGTTATTAAAAACACTGTTATTATTGAAAACACTGTGTTGTGATTAAAAACACTGTTATTATTAAAAACATTGTGTTATTATTAAAAACACTGTTATTATTAAAAACACTGTTATTGTTAAAACACTGTTATTGTTCAAAACACTGTGTTATTATTGAAAACACTGTGTTATTATTAAAAACACTGTTATTATTAAAACATTGTTATTATTAAAAACACTGTTTTTGTCAAAACACTGTTATTATTAAAAACACCGTTATTATTAAAAACACTGTTATTGTTAAAAACACCGTGTTATTGAAAACACTGTGTTATTATTAAAAACACTGTTATTGTTCAAAACACTGTGTTATTATTGAAAACACTGTGTTATTATTAAAAACACTGTTATTATTAAAACATTGTTATTATTAAAAACACTGTTTTTGTCAAAACACTGTTATTATTAAAAACACCGTTATTATTAAAAACACTGTTATTGTTAAAAACACCGTGTTATTGAAAACACTGTGTTATTATTAAAAACACTGTTATTGTTAAAAACACTGTGTTATTATTGAAAACACTGTGTTATTATTAAAAACACTGTTATTATTGAAAACACTGTGTTGTGATTAAAAACACTGTTATTATTAAAAACACTGTGTTATTATTGAAAACACTGTGTTGTTATTAAAAACACTGTTATTATTGAAAACACTGTGTTGTGATTAAAAACACTGTTATTATTAAAAACATTGTGTAATTATTAAAAACACTGTTATTATTAAAAACACTGTTATTGTTAAAACACTGTTATTATTAAAAACACTGTTATTGTTAAAACACTGTTATTGTTCAAAACACTGTGTTATTATTGAAAACACTGTGTTATTATTAAAAACACTGTTATTATTAAAACATTGTTATTATTAAAAACACTGTTTTTGTCAAAACACTGTTATTATTAAAAACACCGTTATTATTAAAAACACTGTTATTGTTAAAAACACCGTGTTATTGAAAACACTGTGTTATTATTAAAAACACTGTTATTGTTCAAAACACTGTGTTATTATTGAAAACACTGTGTTATTATTAAAAACACTGTTATTATTAAAACATTGTTATTATTAAAAACACTGTTTTTGTCAAAACACTGTTATTATTAAAAACACCGTTATTATTAAAAACACTGTTATTGTTAAAAACACCGTGTTATTGAAAACACTGTGTTATTATTAAAAACACTGTTATTGTTAAAAACACTGTGTTATTATTGAAAACACTGTGTTATTATTAAAAACACTGTTATTATTGAAAACACTGTGTTGTGATTAAAAACACTGTTATTATTAAAAACACTGTGTTATTATTAAAACACTGTGTTATTATTAAAAACACTGTTATTATTAAAACACTGTTATTGTTAAAAACACTGTGTTATTATTGAAAACACTGTGTTATTATTAAAAACACTGTTATTATTAAAAACACTGTTATTGTCAAAACACTGTCATTATTGAAAACACTGTTATTATTAAAACACTGTTATTTTTAAAAACACTGTTATTTTTAAAAACACTGTGTTATTATTAAAAACACTGTTATTATTGAAAACACTGTGTTGTGATTAAAAACACTGTTATTATTAAAAACACTGTGTTATTATTAAAAACACTGTATGTTCAGTGTAGTACTTAAACTGAGTTTAATTAGGAAGGATGAGGAAGTTCCCTCCTCTCCCAATGGAATTGAATGAAGCACAACGCACCGGAAGTCTGCTCCACAAATAAAGTCCGTGAAGCTCGACTTCAAAATAAAAGCTTAATGTTACTGTGGCCAATACGCTGTTTGACATTCTCTTCTCTGAATAGAATAGAATTAAGTGAGCGCTGCTCACGCATTGTCTCTTATTATTATTATTATTATTATTATTATTGTTGTTATAAATATCATTATCGTTATTATTATCTTCAGACAAATTGAATCAGCTTTTTCGGGGCCTTAAGAAACTCAAACACACAAAACGTTAAACACACACGTTTGCCCCCGTCCTCCCATTGTTATTATACGGGTTCCGTGCATGGGCGTGGCCAAACCTATTCACTTTTCTCCATGAAAACTCAACAAATTTGGTTCACTTATGTAACATCACCAGACTTGAAAACAATTGTTCGGCCGCCATGACCGACACCCAACAGGAAGTCGGCCATATTGGATTAAAGGTGCAATTTCAGTCACTTTTTGGTCATTTTAATGCTTTGTACTTTGGTGAACTCCTCCGAGGGGATTTATCAGATCGACCACAAACTTGGCGAGTGTCTACAAGACACCTTCACGGTTAAATGTTAAAATATTTTGTTTTGGTCACACAATGTGGCCATGGCAACGCGTTGAATTTCATGTTGGATGAAAGGCACTGTTTACGTGACCTTTTTGACGCTTTCTGGTCATTTTCATGCTCCGTACTTTGCTGGACTCCTCCAAGACCATTCATGGAGCCGCTCATCGCTGCCGCAGCTTTAATTCTTCTTCTTATCTGTGAACACAGAGACACATGCGTCTCCGCTCCTGATCCCTGAGTTCCTTACACACAGATTCATAGTCCTATAGTTCAGGAAATATGAAGTATGGAATTTATGATGTGTTTCCAACATGAAAGCAACTGGTAAATAGTTTTCTTTGGAGTGAACTCTGGAACTGCTGCTTTCAAAGTGACGACAAGAACAATGAAGAAAGAACCGAATGAAACAATGTGACAGCACCAACAGCACCAACAGCACCAACAGCACCAACAGCTACAGCTGCTGATCCCAGATAAACTGCTGAGTGAGCATGCACACACACACACACACACACACACACACACACACACACACACACACACACACACACACACACACACACACACACACGCACACACACACACATGCACGCAGGGGGGCGGGGTCTCTCACTGAGCTGATCTGATCCATATTTACATATTTTTAGTGACTTAAACTCATTGTGGAGCATGAACTCATTTCCAAAGACTTTGAATTGATTCATTCATTGTTTGCTTTCTGTGGACGTCATTTTATTATTGATTTGATCCGATTTTGCTTGAATAATATAATAATAATAATAATATTATATTTTATTATTATAGTGAATAGTTCTGCCACAAACACAGGAACAGAAGCAGAATATTACACAGAAACATTACTACACAGTACTACACTACACAGTAGTACACTGTACAGTACTAACTAACATATTATCAATAATATGATATGTACATTATATACATCATATTATATATGTTTTATTATAATTTATTATATATATTCATTTATTTATATATATTATATATATAACATCTTATATATATTTAAATATATATGTTGTAACATCTTTATTTATTCCATGTTGAATTCATAAATGTATTCATTACTATTTTAATGTTAAGAAGTGATTATTGTAATTGTAAAGTGAAGCTGAACGGTTCATCAATTCATCAATTAATTCATTCATCAACAAATGAATGGTGATGGAGCAGCCCGCTAAGCCCCGCCCCTCCTACTTTCCACTGCCGCCATTGGTAGAAATGGATCCACGGGCCTGTCAGTCAAACCGAGAGGGGGCGGGGCTTATCGCAGAGTTCTATCCAGCAAGAAGAAGAAGAAGGAAAGTAAGACACACGGCGGAGGTCCAGCGCTTTAGGACCAGGACCAGGACCAGGACCAGGACCAGGACCAGGACCAGGACCCGGTTTAAAGCCTGCAGGACAAACGGACAGACAGGGAGAAGATGGAGGAGGAGATGAGAGAACAGATGCGTCCTCTGCTCACATCTGTAAGTTCTTCCTGTTTCCACTTCCTGATGTTTCTGAGCTTCATCTGCAGACAGACACACAGACAGACAGACAGAACTGCAGACGGACAGACAGACCTGCAGATAGACAGACAGACAGACAGACAGACAGAATTGCAGACAGATAAACTTACAGACAGACATGCAGATAGACAGACAGACCAGCAGACAGACCTGCACACAGACATGCAGATAGACAGACCTGCAGAGAGACCTGCAGATAGAGATGCAGACCTGCAGACAGACAGACAGACCTGCAGACAGATAAAATTACAGACAGGCCAGCAGACAGACAGACATGCAGATAGACAGACAGACCTGCAGACAGACCTGCACACAGACCTGCACACAGACATGCAGATAGACAGACCTGCAGAGAGACCTGCAGATAGACCAGCAGACAGACAGACCTACAGACAGACCTTCAGACAGACAGACAGAAAGACAGACCTTCAGACGGACCTGCCGACAGACAGACAGACCTGCAGACAGAGACATGCAGATAGACCAGCAGACAGACAGACTACAGACAGGCATGCAGACAGACAGACCTGCAGACCTGTCTGAGTTTCTAGAATTCTGGTTCTGGTCCCTGTGCACGGCCACCATGCTGGGTCCACACAGGAAGTGCTGCTCACCTGGGTCCACACAGGAAGTGCTGCTCACCTGGGTCCACACAGGAAGTGCTGCTCACCTGGGTCCACACAGGAAGTGCTGCTCACCTGGGTCCACACAGGAAGTGCTGCTCACCTGGGTCCACACAGGAAGTGCTGCTCACCTGGGTCCACACAGGAAGTGCTGCTCACCTGGGTCCACACAGGAAGTGCTGCTCACCTGGGTCCACACAGGAAGTGCTGCTCACCTGGGTCCACACAGGAAGTGCTGCTCACCTGGGTCCACACTTTAAGAAAACTAAAGCAATGCAGAAGGAAAACTCATCTGGGGTGTTTCTCAACGTATGCTCATTGTTTGGCATCAATGGGGTTTGGAACTGGGCAACCAGTCCATGTGCAACTGGGCAACCAGACCACATGCAACTGGGCAACCAGTCCATGTGCAACTGGGCAACCAGACCACATGCAACTGGGCAACCAGTCCATGTGTAACTGGGCAACTAGACCACATGCAACTGGGCAACCAGTCCATGTGCAACTGGGCAACCAGACCACATGCAACTGGGCAACCAGACCACATGCAACTGGGCAACCAGACCATATGCAACTGGGCAACCAGACCATATGCAACTGGGCAACCAGACCATATGCAACTGGGCAACCAGACCATATGCAACTGGGCAACCAGACCATATGCAACTGGGCAACCAGACCATATGCAACTGGGCAACCTTTATTGTTGGTGAAATTGTCCAAAAAAGTATTTCTTTAAACAGACACATGGTGCTTTGTAGCCGTCCCAGATCAGGTTTCCCCAAAATTAAGTATTTGTTTAATTATTAATATGTATTTTATTTAGAATTTAATTGATTTATACTAATAAACTTTTGTATTTATATATATATAGTTTTTCCAAGTGAAATATTATATCACATGGCACATAATCACTTCCTGTGTCGTTTGGTTTCAGTCTGAATTCATGTTGAATATTGTTGCTGATCTGATATGAGATGAAAGTAACAATACGAGGTCATACAGAGTTCACACCAAAGCCACTGATCAGATCACTGATCAATGATCAATGATCAGTGATCAGTGTTGTATTGATATCAAACCGATTCACTGATCCATTGTCTTTGGTGGAAAGTGATTTAGATTAAACTTGGTAATATCTCAAATACACACATATTTACACACACACACATACACACAGGAGGATGTAGAGACTTTGTGAGGACCCTAATAGGGGTACTGTGTTAGGTGGTAGTACTGTGTTAGGTGGTAGTACTGTGTTAGGTGGTAGTACTGTGTTAGGTGGTAGTACTGTGTTAGGTGGTAGTACTGTGTTAGGTGGTAGTACTGAGTTAGGTGGTAGTACTGTGTTAGGTGGTAGTACTGTGTTAGGTGGTAGTACTGTGTTAGGTGGTAGTACTGTGTTAGGTGGTAGTACTGTGTTAGGTGGTAGTACTGTGTTAGGTGGTAGTACTGTGTTAGGTGGTAGTACTGTGTTAGATGGTAGTACTGAGTTAGGTGGTAGTACTGTGTTAGGTGGTAGTACTGTGTTAGGTGGTAGTACTGTGTTAGGTGGTAGTACTGTGTTAGATGGTAGTACTGAGTTAGGTGGTAGTACTGTGTTAGGTGGTAGTACTGTGTTAGGTGGTAGTACTGTGTTAGGTGGTAGTACTGAGTTAGGTGGTAGTACTGTGTTAGGTGGTAGTACTGTGTTAGGTGGTAGTACTGAGTTAGGTGGTAGTACTGTGTTAGGTGGTAGTACTGTGTTAGGTGGTAGTACTGAGTTAGGTGGTAGTACTGTGTTAGATGGTAGTACTGTGTTAGATGGTAGTACTGTGTTAGGTGGTAGTACTGTGTTAGATGGTAGTACTGTGTTAGGTGGTAGTACTGTGTTAGGTGGTAGTACTGTGTTAGGTGGTAGTACTGTGTTAGATGGTAGTACTGTGTTAGGTGGTAGTACTGTGTTAGGTGGTGGTACTGTGTTAGATGGTAGTACTGTGTTAGGTGGTAGTACTGTGTTAGGTGGTAGTACTGTGTTAGGTGTTAGTACTGAGTTAGATGGTAGTACTGTGTTAGGTGGTAGTACTGTGTTAGGTGGTAGTACTGTGTTAGATGGTAGTACTGTGTTAGGTGGTAGTACTGAGTTAGGTGGTAGTACTGTGTTAGGTGGTAGTACTGTGTTAGGTGGTAGTACTGAGTTAGGTGGTAGTACTGTGTTAGGTGGTAGTACTGTGTTAGGTGGTAGTACTGTGTTAGGTGGTAGTACTGAGTTAGGTGGTAGTACTGTGTTAGATGGTAGTACTGTGTTAGATGGTAGTACTGTGTTAGGTGGTAGTACTGTGTTAGGTGGTAGTACTGTGTTAGGTGGTAGTACTGTGTTAGATGGTAGTACTGTGTTAGGTGGTAGTACTGTGTTAGGTGGTAGTACTGTGTTAGGTGGTAGTACTGTGTTAGATGGTAGTACTGTGTTAGGTGGTAGTACTGTGTTAGGTGGTGGTACTGTGTTAGATGGTAGTACTGTGTTAGGTGGTAGTACTGTGTTAGGTGGTAGTACTGTGTTAGGTGTTAGTACTGAGTTAGGTGGTAGTACTGTGTTAGGTGGTAGTACTGTGTTAGGTGGTAGTACTGGGTTAGGTGGTAGTACTGTGTTAGGTGGTAGTACTGTGTTAGGTGGTAGTACTGTGTTAGGTGGTAGTACTGTGTTAGGTGTTAGTACTGAGTTAGGTGGTAGTACTGTGTTAGGTGGTAGTACTGTGTTAGGTGGTAGTACTGAGTTAGGTGGTAGTACTGTGTTAGGTGGTAGTACTGTGTTAGGTGGTAGTACTGAGTTAGGTGGTAGTACTGTGTTAGGTGGTAGTACTGTGTTAGGTGGTAGTACTGAGTAAGGTGGTAGTACTGTGTTAGGTGGTAGTACTGTGTTAGGTGGTAGTACTGAGTTAGGTGGTAGTACTGTGTTAGGTGGTAGTACTGTGTTAGGTGGTAGTACTGAGTTAGGTGGTAGTACTGTGTTAGGTGGTAGTACTGAGTTAGGTGGTAGTACTGTGTTAGGTGGTAGTACTGTATTAGGTGGTAGTACTGTGTTAGGTGGTAGTACTGTGTTAGGTGTTAGTATTGAGTTAGGTGGTAGAACTGTGTTAGGTGGTAGTACTGTGTTAGGTGGTAGTACTGTGTTAGGTGGTAGTACTGAGTTAGATGGTAGTACTGTGTTAGGTGGTAGTACTGAGTTAGGTGAGCAACAGGTGGTCAGGTTGATCAATCGGTTGTCAGGTTGAGCAACTGGTTATAAGGTAGAGCAACAGGTTGTCAGGTTGAGCAACAGGTGGTCAGGCTGAGTAACTGGTTGTCAGGTTGAGCAACAGGTGGTCAGGCTGAGTAACTGGTTGTCAGGTTGAGCAACAGGTTGTCTTGGTTGAACCTGCGTCAGTCCACCTGTGAAATCTGCTTTTGGTCACCGTGGTGTGGTTGCTGTTGCTGGACTCGGTCCTTGACTCTTCTAATCTCCTGGCAGGGTTGCACACAGTGGAACACGGCCGTTCTTTGTTTGTTTCTCTGCAGAATTGACCGGTTGCCAGATTCAACGTATTGTGTGTTTTTCAGATAGAATCTGGGGGAAGTGGGGATTTTTTTTCCAGGATTTGAACAGTGAACTTTCGACTTGAGGGTCGCAGGTACAAGTGCCAGCTGGTGAAGAGGAAGTCTTACCTCCCTTGGGCAAGGCAGTGAAACCCTCTGGACCGCCGAGGAGCAACGCTTTCTGAGTTATTCTGCTGAATTAGAGTCTGTCTTCAGTCTGTGGAGGGTGGAGGTTAGAGGTTGAGGGGTGGAGGTGTTTCCTCTGGAGGAAGAGCCTCTTGATGTGTGGACAAACTTGTGTCTCCAGATGTTTCTTCTGACTCAGTTTGCAGCTCAGACGAGACCTTCTCCAAGTCAGAAGATCATCTGTACTAAAGTAGAAGTGGTCCAGGTGGAAAGCACGCTCCAGGTGGACACTGTGGTCCAGGTTGTCCAGGTGGATATTGTGGTCCATGTTGCTCAAGTGGACAACGTGGTCCAGGTGGACACTGTGGTCCAGGTTGTCCAGCTGGATACCATGGTCCAGGCAGACGTCCTCTGGGGGTGTTTTTGAGGAGACTTCCCAGTGGCAGTCCCCTAGGGATACGGTCCCCCAGGGGTCAGAGGAGAGTTCCTGCTGCTCCGTGGAATCATGAGAACCTCAGAGAATCAACAAACCAGAGGGTGGGTTTCTTTTCATTTTTCCATGTTTGTCTGAATTAGTGCTGAAGAAACATCAACGGCTCCTTCTTAGCAACCTCCAGCTGAACGAACCGTCAAATATGGGATTTTTGAACAAAACAATCTTGTGGATTCACACTTTAATAATGCTCAGATCAGTGTGTATGTAGTGTGTATGTAGTGTGTATGTAGTGTGTATGTAGTGTATATGTAGTGTGTATATAGTGTGTATGTAGTGTGTATGTAGTGTGAATGTAGTGTCTATGTAGTGTGTATATAGTGTGTATGTAGTGCGTATGTAGTGCGTATGTAGTGCGTATATAGTGCGTATGTAGTGCGTATGTAGTGCGTATGTAGTGCGTATGTAGTGTGTATGTAGTGGGTTGCAGTGTGTATATAGTGTGTATGTAGTGTGTATGTAGTGTGTATATAGTGCGTATGCAGTGCGTATGTAGTGCGTATGTAGTGCGTATGTAGTGTGTATATAGTGCGTATGCAGTGCGTATGTAGTGCGTATGTAGTGCGTATGTAGTGCGTATGTAGTGCGTATGCAGTGCGTATGTAGTGCGTATGTAGTGCGTATGTAGTGTGTATGTAGTGGGTTGCAGTGTGTATATAGTGTGTATATAGTGTGTATGTAGTGTGTATGTAGTGTGTATATAGTGTGTATATAGTGTGTATGTAGTGTGTATGTAGTGTGTATGTAGTGTGTATATAGTGTGTATGTAGTGTGTATGGAGTGTGTATGTAGTGTGTATATAGTGTGTATGTAGTGTGTATGTAGTTTGTATGTAGTGTGTATAGAGTGTGTATGTAGTGTGTATGTAGTGTGTATGTAGTGTGTATGTAGTGCGTATGTAGTGTGTATTAGTGTGTATGTAGTGTGTATATAGTGTGTATATAGTGTGTATGTAGTGTGTATGTAGTGTGATGTCATTCTGCCAGTATCTGGCGCAGGGCACAGCTGGTGGGGTCGGTTCAGCCAGGTCCTGGGTGCTGCACTTGGGGGCGTCGTCACGTTCCAGCAGGTGGGACATTGTCTGTACTGCTCCACAGCCACACGTGTCCTCTGTGTGGTAGTCAGTTCAACAGTGCTTTGCACCTCCCCTGCTCCACCCGCAGTCTGTTGAGGGCCTTCCAGGTCGGCCATGGGAGGTCTTGTCCGCTGGCGAGGCATTCGGTTGGTGTTATTCCTCTCTCCATCCATTCTTGGACTGGGGTGTTGAGTTGGTGCCATTCAACGCTCCAGATGTTGTTCCGTGGCTTTTCTTTGGTGGGCTGGAGAGGGGGGACTGTATGCAGGAAGCTGGCTCTGGATTTCGGTCTGGATGGGGGTGCCGTGTGTCCGTACAGGGGGCGCCTCATGTCAGACTCCTGTGCTCTCCGCTCATCTTCGGCGACGGTGGACCGTCTGATGTGAGGGGGGGCAATGCCGGCTAGTGCATAGAGGCACGGGGCTGGCGTTGTCTTTGCAGCCAGTGATGATGCGGCAGGTGTCGTTGAGGGCCGTGTCCACCAGTTTGGTGCGGTGGGAGCGGCTCCAGCTTGAACATGCATACTCAGCTGTGGAGAAGCACAGGGCTAGGGCCGTTGCATGGATGGTTGGTGGATCAGCGCCCCACTTTGAGTTGACCAGTTTGCGCAGGATGTTATTGCGGGTGTTGACCTTGGCTTTGGTGTTCTGAAGGTGGGTTTTGAAAGAGAGTGTTCTGTCGAGTGTGACTCCAAGGTACACAGGATTGGGACGGTTCAAGAGTTTGTGGCCATCCCATGAGATGCTCAGTTCTTTTCCTGCGTCTCAGTTTTTCAGATTGAAACTGCATAGCTGGGTTTTTGATGGGTTGGGTTTCAAGTGGTTATTATTGTAGTAGGTGGACATCTCTTTGAGGGCACTTTCCAGGACGGGTTCGATTTTTATGGAAGCTCTCTTGTTGGGTGGTGATGCAGAGGTCATCAGCTTAGATGAAGCAGCAGCATTGTGGGGGGAGTGGTTGGTCGTTGGTGTAGATGTTGAAGAGCAGAGGGGCCAGTACACTGCCTTGTGGTTGGCCGTTCTTTTGGGCTTTCCATTTGCTCTTCTTGTGGTTTAGTTGAACGAAGAAGCGCCGGTTGTTGAGGAGACTTTTTATGACTTGGCAGAGGTCGAGGTCGCCAGTCATGTCCAAAAGTTTCCTGCTCGTGGCGCGGTGCTGGACAGTGTCATAGGCAGCGGTGAGGTCTATGAAAGCTGCTCCGGTGATGAGTTTGCACTCAAAACCATCCTCAATGTGTTGGGTGAGGTTCAGTAGCTGCCCAGCACAGGAGCGGCCAGGACGGAAACCGGCTTGATCTTTAGTGAGCTTGGAGTCTATAAGTGGTGTTAGGCGTTGGAGTAATAGCCTCTCATAGAGCTTGTAGGTTATGCAGAGGAGGGAAATCGGTCTGTAGCTCTTTGGTGATGATGGGTCCTTTCCGGGTTTGGGGATAGCGACAGTCTTGGCTTTTCTCCATACGGGTGGGATGGTTTTCTTTGCCATGCATGAGTTCAGCATTTCTAGGAGCCAGGTCTTTGCTTTAGGTCCCAGGTGCTGTATCATTTCCGCCAGTACATCATCGATTCCTGCTGCTTTCCCGGGTTTCAGCGAGCACAGTGCTGCTTCAAGTTCTTCTGGATCGAAGGGCTTGGTAAGGGCACTTGGTGGTTGTGGGTGGTCTGGTACCGCTGTCCGGCGGTATTCTCCTGTGGGTCTGCGGCGATTTTGGCTGCACCCGTTCAACACCAGCTGTGCTGCGACCGAGTTTGCTGTGACTGTTGTAAGTGTGGGTGGTGTGGTATGGTCTGCACCAAGGCAGCGAATCGTGGCCCACGCCTTCCTGCTGTTGTTGGTCATGTTGGTGCTTTCTATCAGCTCCTTCCAGACTTGCCTGCGGTCTTCCCCGACGTTGTTTAGTAGGATCTCTCCGAGTTCCGTTGTGGTGGAGGAGAAAGGGTCCTCGTGGTATGCCGTATGGTAGGCTTGGAGTAGGTCACTAGATGTTTCTGACAACCCGGGGATGTACTTGGTCTGGCATCCTCTTGGGATATGTCGTCTGGCTGACCTTTTCAACAGGTGTGTGTATATAGTGTGTATGTAGTGTGTATGTAGTGTGTATGTAGTGTGTATGTAGGAGCAGACAGTTGTTTAACTCCCATTACACTAGAAAGGTTTTATTTGAATTGGTGCTTGGTATTTGAATTGGTGCTTGGACTCTTCTTCCAGGGGAACGAGGCGGTGGTGGATCTGGGGAAGACCAGCTCCACCCTCTACACCAACTTCGAGAAAGAGGAGCTGGAAAGTACGGACACACACACACACACACACACACAACCAAAGGTAACGTTGGAGCAGGGTCACATTTATTCCACTTCATGTTCCCTTCCTGTTTCCTTCCTGTTCAATTCCTGTTTCTTCCTGTTTGAGTCCTGTTTAATTCCTGTTTCCTTCCTGTTTCCTTCCTGTTTGATTCCTGTTTCCTTCCTGTTTCCTTCCTGTCTCCTTCCTATTCAATTCCACGCTAGTGTTAGCATTAGCATGTAGCGGAGTGATACGAGGGACATGGAACCAGGGCGAGTAGTGATCGCCGTGGCAACCCTCGTTAACAACAGACAGCGCCACTATTCAGAAAGAACTGAGCGCAGGTCGAGCTACTGACCAATCAGAATGCAGGATTCCTCAGAGCCGCTGACCTTCGATCTTCTCCTCTAGAAGGTCATCTACTTCCCACTCTACTTCCTGTCTGGCAGGTCACAGGGCCGTGTACGTGGGCGTGCACGTGCCTCTGGGCAGGCAGAGTAGGCGGAGACACCGTCACCGTGGAAACAGACACCAGAGGAAGAGACGGGAGCGGAGCTCGGACCGGGAGGACGGCGGAGACTCCCCCGTCTATGGTAGGTCCAGACCAGGAGGCGTTCAGAATCCCTGCCGGCGGGGCCAAAGCCCTTCTGGGTCCCCGGAGAGGCCAGAACACCTCCTGGGGGCCCGGGGGGCCACGAAGACAGTAAGAAAGGATTGGTTCTCCTGTGGTTCCTCAGACACGCCGTCGCAGCGGGTGCAGTTCATCCTGGGGATGGAGGACGACGACGAGGAGCACATTCCTCACGACCTGTTCACCGAGCTGGACGAGCTGTGCTCCAGGGACGGACGGGTCCAGGAGTGGAAGGAGACCGCCAGGCAAAGCCCAAACTCACACCTCAAAGCGACGCTTCCAACCAGGAGGTCTTCCTCTAATGCTGCCGTTTGTCCTGCAGGTGGCTGAAGTTCGAGGAGGACGTGGAAGACGGTGGAGAGCGATGGAGCAAACCCTACGTTGCAACACTGACGCTGCACAGTCTGTTCGAGCTGCGGTCCTGCATCATGAACGGCACCGTGCTGCTCGACATGAGGGCCAACACCATCGAGGAGATAGCAGGTCAGCTAACAGCGGGAGATAGCAGGTCAGCTAACAGCGGGAGATAGCAGGTCAGCTAACAGTGGGAGATAGCATGTCAGCTAACAGCGGGAGATGGCAGGTCAGCTAACAGCGGGAGATAGCAGGTCAGCTAACTGCGGGAGATAGCTGGTCAGCTAAAAGCAGGAGATAGCAGGTCAGCTAACAGCGGGAGATAGCAGGTCAGCTAACAGTGGGAGATAGCAGGTCAGCTAACAGCGGGAGATAGCAGGTCAGCTAACAGTGGGAGATAGCAGGTCAGCTAACAGCGGGAGATAGCAGGTCAGCTAACAGCGGGAGATAGCAGGTCAGCTAACAGCTTCCATCGCGACATGTCTCTTGCACAACCTGTCTCAGACATGCTGACAGACAGCATGCTGGCATCAGGCCAGCTGGAGGCGGAGCTGGTGAACAGGGTGAAGGAAGCCATGTTGAAACGCCACCACCACCAGAATGAGAAGAAACTGAGTCAGCGCCTCCCACTGGTGAGATCCTTCGCCGACATCGGCAAGAAAGCGTCTGAGCCGACCCTGCTGGAGCGCAACGGTGAGCGGAACTTTCCTGTCTCACGTCTTCCGGCGTGTTGGGGCGTGTTGCGTCGTGTTGCAGTGTGTTGCGGCGTGTTGCGGCATCATGTGGCGTCTTGCCGCGTCTTGCCGCGTGTTGCGGCGTGTTGTGGCGTTTTGGCGCGTCTTGCGGCGGCTTGCCGCGTGTTGCGACGTCTCGCCGTGTCTTGCGGCGTCTTGCTGCATGTCATGGCGTTTTGCCGTGTGTTGTGGCGTCTTGCCGCGTGTTGCAGCGTCTTGCCGTGTGTTGCGGCATGTTGCAGCGTGTTGCAGCGTGTTGCCGCGTCTTGCGGCATCTTGCCGCGTGTTGTGGCGTGTTGCGGTGTCTTGCGGCGTCTTGCCGTGTGTTGCGGTGTCTTGCCGTGTGTTGCGGAGTCTTGCCGTGTGTTCTGGCGTCTTGCCGCGTGTTGCAGCGTATTGCGGTGTGTTGTGGCATCTTGCCCCGTGTTGCGGCGTCTTGCGGTGTGTTGCGGCGTGTCGCAGAGTTTTGCCGTGTGTTGTGGCGACTTGCGGCGTGTTGCGGCGTGTTGCGGTGTGTTGCTGCGTTTTGCCGCGTGTTGTGGCGTCTTGCGGCGTCTTGCCGTGTGTTGCGGTGTCTTGCCATGTGTTGCGGAGTCTTGCCGTGTGTTCTGGCGTCTTGCCGCGTGTTGCAGCGTATTGCGGTGTGTTGTGGCATCTTGCCCCGTGTTGCGGCGTCTTGCGGTGTGTTGCGGCGTGTCGCAGAGTTTTGCCGTGTGTTGTGGCGACTTGCGGCGTGTTGCGGCGTGTTGCGGTGTGTTGCTGCGTTTTGCCGCGTGTTGTGGCGTCTTGCGGCGTTTTGCGGCGTTTTGCGGCGTGTTGCGGTGTGTTCTGGCATCTTGCCGCGTGTTGCGGCTTGTTGTTGCGTCTTGCGGCGTCTTGCGGTGTGTTGCGGCATGTTGCGGCTTGTTGCGGTGTGTTGTGGCATCTTGCCGCGTGTTGCGGCGTCTTGCCGCGTGATGCGGCGTCTTGCGGCATGTTGCGCTTCGTGTGGCCTGTTGCGGCGTGTTGCGGCGTTTCAGTCCTACATTCAGGCCGCGGACCTCCCGTTTCCCCTCACCATCTAATTGTGTCCCAGGATGTTGGTGTTTCGTTTATCTTTAGTTCTTTGTGTTTGTTAGATGAACATCTGAATGAATCACAGAAATGACCCTTTCATTGTGTCACTCCAACACATTATGCAGCAGCTTCTTTGAAACCAGGACTTCCTGTTTACGTACTGTGACTGGCAAGAAACAAGAAGTGGCTCAGAGTGCTAAGCTCCGCCCCCCTCTGCAGGTCTGCTGGCTTCACCTCAGTCCGCACCAGGAAACCTGGACAATGTCAGGAACACCCCCGGTGGCAGCCGGGAGAACAGCAGCGTGGACTTCAGCAAGGTGACTCCTTCTCTTCCTCACCCTGACCTTGTTCTCTCTTCTTCTTCGCCCTCTTTTTCCTCCCTTCATCTTCTTCCATTTTCCCATCATCCTGTTCCTCATCTTCCTCTTCTTCCTCCTCCTCATCCCCTCACCATTATTCTCTTCCTCATCCTCCTCATCCTTCCCTTTCTCCTCTTCCTCACCTTTTGCTCATCCTTCTCTTCTTCCTCTCCTCATCCTCCTCAGGATGTGCCAAAGTCCATCTGGAAATGTTTTGGACACCGGGGGCTTCCCAGTTCAACCAGTTTGCCAGAAACCCCAGGGTTTCAAACCAACAACCTTTAGGCTTTCTTGGGATCCAGCTTTGTCTTTCTGCGGTTGAGTTTGAACCCTCAGCTCTGCCACTGTAGTTGTGGTGGGCTGGGAGGGGCGGGACCAAGGCCATCCGTAAGTCTACTGCTCTGCCCACCACTGCCCCCTCAACCCTGTGTTGTAACTTGCTGTCTGTGGTTGGTCTGAGACTAGTCTGTGGTGCTGGTGCTGTGAGCATACTCAGAATGAACCTTCAATGTGGAGAATCCTCCGCTTGTTGTTTTGTGCCATTCTGTCTCTAGATTAGTGAGTCCAGAGACCTAGAACCAAACAACTTATATCTAGAACCAAGCTACCAAGGTCTAGAACCAAGCCACAAATTTCCCTGAATGAAAAACTTTGGGACTTGGAACTAGAGTGGCCGACTGAAATTTCACGTGCCAACGCTCTCAAC
>NC_137195.1:1046435-1128935 GCF_960531495.2 Zeus faber
CAAACAACAACAACAAAAATGGAGCCGCTGTTCCACGAGCCCACGGAGGAAGCGCCGTGGTAAACCAGGCGGCGTTCGGGTCAGAATGAGGACGCAACCTTAGCGTCCACCTCTGCCAAGCTTCCTTCTTACAACGTTCAGTCTCTGGAGAACAAGAAGGATGAACTTCGAGCGAGGATTCAATTCCAACGAGACAAGAGGAACTGCTGCGCCCTCTGCCTGACGGAGACACGGCTGAACCCGTTGGTGCCGGATGAAGCCACCCGTCCAGCCGAGTCCTTCTGCGTGTTCCGCGCCGACAGATCGGGGGAGTCGGGGAAATCCAAGGGTGGAGGCGTCTGCCTCATGGTAAACAGCCGCTGGTGTAACTACAACAACACCAAGTCTTCCCCCGCTCCTGCTCGCCCAACCTGGAACAGCTGACCATCTCATGGCGTCCATTTTGTCTCCCCCAGGAATTCAGCACGGTCATCATCACAGCCGTTTATATCCCACCGCGAACACCGACACAGCTCTGTGGGACCTGTACGATGTGTTGTGTGGATTTCAAAACAAACATCCCGACGCGGCTGTGGTGGTGACTGGGGACTTTAACAGGTTGAACCTTAAGAAAGTTCTGCCTGATTTCCACCAACACATGACGTGTGCCACCAGGGGAGACAGAACTCTGGACCGTTGTTACACTCCTTACAAGGACGGATACAAGACCGTCTCGCTCCCTGCTTTCGGGAAACCAGATCACACCGCCATTGCTTCAATTCCACGTCTCTGGTGACAAAGACGAGGCAGCGCCTTGACCACCTCAGGCATTTGAAGAAATTCAGCATCATGAAGGATCCTCACCACCACCACCACAACAGACTGCCCCAGCTGCTGTGGTGGAGCAAGAGCCTCCAAAGCCACACAGCGAGAACAGAGACTGAGACAGAGTTTCTACATCAAAACATAAGAACTGCTGAGGTCAGCAGTTCTTATGTTTTGATGTAGAAACTGTAAAAAAAGTACTGAGTCAGTCACACTACCTTACTGTACTGTATGTTGCATAGTGTATCACTGCACTGGGTTACTGAATACTGCGCTGTATTGCTGCGCCGTACTGTTGTATACTGTACTGTATACCTCCACACACTACCTCACTTTATTCACATGCACTTTACTGCACATATCTGTACATACAAATAGCCTATCCAATATACATAAGTATATTCCCTTTATTTCTGTTTTGTACCCCCTCTCAGTATAACCTTTTTGAGCCTTATTTTATTTTATTTTATATTATTCTATTTACTAACTGCATTACATTTTAGGAATCGGTTAGTTTCACTTAGTTTGTTAGGTAGTAATTAGGTTTCTACTGTGTTCAGTTTAGAACATATTGTGTGTAAACACCGGGTGCGTTGCATTGACATTTCACTGCATATATGTATGAAAGTATGTATATGTATGAAAGTATGTATATGTATGAAAGCATGTATATGTATGTGACAAATAAACCTCTTGAATCTTGAATCTGAGATCTAGAACCCAACTACTGAGATCTACAACTAAACTACTGAGATCTACAACTAGACAATTTTTTTTGTAATTCATTTTCACAAAAAATCAGAATAAATAACTTTTTGGGTTGAGTCTGGGTTATGAATATATCACTGTTTCTAATTTGATGCTCTGCGTGTGTGTGTGCACGCGTGCACGTGTGTGTGTGTGTGCACATGTGTGTGCGTGCACTCAGGTGGATATGAACTTCATGAGGAAAATCCCTCCAGGAGCTGAAGCTTCCAATGTTCTGGTCGGAGAAGTCGATTTCCTGCAGCGACCGATCATCGCCTTCATCAGACTGTCGCCTGCAGTACTGCTGACTGGCCTCACGGAGGTCCCAGTCCCCACCAGGTAACACACAAACATGCTTATGTCCCCACAAGGTAACACATACACACACTGAGGTCCCAACAAGGTCACACATACACACACTGAGATACCCATCTGTACCACACACACTGAGGTCCCAGTTCCCACAAGGTAACACACACTGAGGTCCCCACAAACTAAAACACACACACTGAGATACCCATACCATACCACACACACACACACACACACTGTGGACCCAGTCCTCACAAGGTAACACACACTGAGGTCCTGGTCCCCACAAGGTAACACACACTAAGGTCCTGGTCCCCACAAGGTAGCACACTTGCTGAGGTCCCAGTCCCCACAAGGTAACACACTTACTGAGGTCCCGGTCCCAACAAGGAAACACACCTACTGAACTCCCAGTCCCCACAAGGTAACACACACTGACGTCCCGGTCCCTACAAGGTAACACACTTGCTGGGGTCCCAGTCCCCACAAGGTAACACACCTACTGAACTCCCAGTCCCCACAAGGTAACACACACTGACGTCCCGGTCCCCACAAGGTAACACACTTGCTGGGGTCCCAGTCCCCACAAGGTAACGCACTTACTGAGCTCCCAGTCCCCACAAGGCAACACACTTACTGAGGTCCCAGTCCTCAAAAGGTAACACACACTGATGTCCTGGTCCCCACAACTTACTGAGGTCCCAGTTCTCACAAGGTAACACACACTGAGGTCCCGGTCCCCAAAAGGTAACACATACAGACACAGAGGTCCCCACAAGGCAACACACACACACACTGTATGTCAATACTACTTCCTGTCTGGCAGGTTCCTCTTCCTGTTGCTGGGTCCGTTTGGGAAGGGAGCTCAGTACCGCCAGATCGGACGCTCCATCTCCACGCTGATGACAGACGAGGTGAGGACCTCCAGGGAAGATATGGACAAAAAACACATGAAAATACAAACAAGACAAAAATATAAAAACATTGTTCAAATGTCAGATTCTGAGCCAGGATCAGATCAGCAGGAAGTTCAAACACATTTTAGGGACATTTCTAAAAACATCATATTTTCTCTGCGTGTTGAGCTCGTCCACATCAAGGCGGTGGTTCTGGAACGGGAAACAACGCCTTCCAGGGTGGAGGCTTTTCAGAACTTTATTTCCTTTTTGTTGGTGTGGACCAGTCAGAGCTTCCAAGAAACCTCCAGTAGGTAGTTCTCCACATCTCCACTGGGGGGTTAAGGTCTCCCTCTGTACGGTGTTGTCTGATGAAGCTCAACGCGCTGCCTGCTCCTCATGTTCTTCTGTGGCGTTGGACGTCAAGTTTTACAGACCTTTTTCAGAAACAGGAAGTGGAAAACTGAGTTTTCAGAAATATCCAAATATCCCCAAACTTGACACCGTTTAGAGAACGTATGATCAACCCTGTACTCCGCTTGGCCTCCATCTTGATATTTCACTGTATCTCTCTCATTATGATTATGGTGGAGGGTGGAGTTTGCATGTTATCCCCATGTCCACGTGGGTTTCCTCCCACACTAAAAGACATCTCCTGCAGATGCCCTTGAGCAAGGCACTGTCTAGAGCTGGAGCGGTTCCTCGTGTGCTGTGGCTGCAAAAGTCCCCTCGTTAGTCAGGACAGGTCAATAGAATGCTTCTTCTACTCCACTTTTCTCGGCAGGTGTTTCACGATGTGGCCTACAAGGCCAAGGACCGGACGGACCTCCTGTCCGGGATCGATGAGTTCCTGGACCAGGTGACGGTCCTTCCTCCAGGGGAGTGGGACCCCACCATCCGCATCCAGCCCCCCAAGAACATCCCCTCCCAGGTAGGAGGGACCGCCGCCCCGGCCCGGGTGGAGGCTTCAAGGATCCAAAGAGATTCGATCAAAAGTACTTTTCTTGCTGCATCTTCCTCTTCTCTGCAGGAGAAGAGGAAGATGGCGGCGCTCCCCAATGGCTCCACCCACGGTGGTGAGATCATCAAGGAGGCGGAGCTCCACACTGGTCCGGAGCTGCAGCGGACCGGGAGGTCAGTCCCCCCCCCCACACACACACACATCAGTGTGTCTCCGCTGGCCTCTCACTGAGGCCCCCTGCTGGCTCACACCTGCTGGCTCACACCTGCTGGCTCACACCACTGCTTTTCACCACATCTTTGCTCACAACAGTGTTTCTACTTGATCTTATGAACGATGAGGAAACATTCCACTGATTTTATTAGAAGTATCGGAAAACTGTACTCCAACACTGTATGTCTGTCTGCCTGTCTGCCTGTGCGCCTTTCTGCTTGTCTGCCTGTCTGCCTGTCTGTCTGTCTGCCTGTCTGCCTTTCTGTCTGCCTGTCCGTCTTTCTCTCCATCCCAGATTGTTTGGTGGCCTGATCCAAGATGTCCGCCGGAAGGCCCCCTTCCTGTGGAGTGACATCCGGGATGCCCTCAGTCTGCAGTGCTTGGCCTCCGTGCTCTTCCTCTACTGCGCCTGCATGTCGCCCGTAATCACCTTCGGAGGGCTGCTGGGCGAGGCCACCAAGGGGAACATCGTAAGGACCTCCGTCGCCCCCCGGGGGCCGAGTTGAACACTGAAACACTGAGATGGAATCAGTAAAACTGTCCACTCACGAGCGCTGTCACATCTCATTTGATATTTAAACTATCGTTGGAACTTGGTGCGATATTAAAGATCCAATCTGTGATGTTGATCTCTCTTCCTCTTCTTCCTCCTCTTCCTCCCTCTCACAGAGTGCCATAGAGTCTCTGTTCGGGGCGTCGCTAACAGGCGTGGCTTACTCCATGTTTGCAGGTCAACCGCTCACCATCCTGGGGAGCACCGGCCCAGTCCTGGTGTTCGAGAAGATCCTGTTTGATTTCTGCAGGTCAGTGAAGGGAATGGAACCCCCAACCCTGCTAGGGCCTTGCTCTAGGGAGTAGAACCCCCAACCCTGCTAGTGCTAGTGCCTTGCCCTTCGGAGTAGAACCCCCAACCCTGCTAGGGCCTTGCTCTCGGGAGTAGAACCCCCAACCCTGCTAGGGCCTTGCTCTAGGGAGTAGAACCCCCAACCCTGCTAGTGCTAGTGCCTTGCCCTTTGGAGTAGAACCCCCAACCCTGCTGGTGCCTGCTCTAGAAGTAGAACCCCCACCCTGCTCGTGCCTTGTTCCATGGAGTAGAGCCCCCAACCCTGCTATCACCTGCTCCAGGGAATAGAACCCCCAACCCTGCTAGTACCTTGCCCTAGGGAGTAGAACCCCCAACCCTGCTAGTACCTTGCCCGAGGGAGTAGAACCCCCAACCCTGCTACTGCTAGTGCCTTGCCCTTCGGAGTAGAACCCCCAACCCTGCTGGTGCCTTGCTCTAGAAGTAGAATCCCCACTCTGCTAGTGTCTTGATCCATGGAGTAGAGCCCCCAACCCTGCTAGTACCTTGCCCTAGGGAGTAGAACCCCCAACCCTGCTAGTGCTAGTGCCTTGCCCTTTGGAGTAGAACCCCCAGCCCTGCTGGTGCCTTGCTCTAGAAGTAGAACCCCCACTCTGCTAGTGCCTTGTTCCATGTAGTAGAGCCCCCAATCCTGCTATCTAACCTGCTCCAGGGAGTAGAACCCCCAACCCTGCTAGTACCTTGTCCTAGGCAGTAGAACCCCCAACCCTGCTAGTGCCTTGCTGAACCCACTGAGCTCTGTTAACCAACCTACTACTGTGCCAGTTCGCTTGCCCCTGCGGGTCCTGGCACCACGGCTTGGCCCACCTCAGCAGTTTGTCTGGGGATTAGGGATTTGGATCCTTTGGGATTGAAGTGTTTTGTTTTGGAATCGTTTCTTTAAAACAATTTTGTGTCGCTGTTACGTCACTTTGCTCCAGACAACAACCACTGACCTTGAAACACTGAGCAGGAACACTGACAAGGAACACTGACTAGGAGCCACTGACCAGGAACCACTGACCAGGAACCACTGACCACAAACACTGACCAGGAATCCCTGACCAGGAACCACTGACCAGGAACAATGACCAAGAACCACTGACCAGGAACAATGACCAGGAACCACTGACCACAAACACTGCCCAGGAACCACTGACGAGGGCAACCAGGCACCAGCTGGTGGTTGCCAAGAATGACAAAGTGGTTGCTGAATTGTAGTGATTTTATAATGGTGACTAAAGGAGACTTCACAGCAAACACCGCAGACTGCTGGTCAACCTGGGGTTCCCGACCCCAGGTTGGGTCACTTGATACACCCAGATATTGGTATTTGTTATGTTTTCAATAAAAATTGAGAAATTGTGAAATAGGTTTGAAATACTGTATATCATCATTTCTATATGATCCACGTGGGGCTCCCTCTGTTCTTTATCATATCATAAAAGCAGAACATCCGCACCTTGATGAGTAATATACGTTTGGAAAGTGCAGTGAGAACGATTCTTATTCATCCTCCATCTGTTTCGTTGCTACATCTGCGGCTTCAGCGCTTATCAAGTTGTGTTGGAGATTCTGCCTCCGGTGGTGAACGCATTTCAAGAAAAATGGCCACATGTTGACTTCCTGCTCCGTTCTTCGGCTGCACTTGGAGAAGTTGACGTTGTGAACTCATCTTCCTTCCAGATCTCATTTCTTTCTGCTGTTTTCATGATCTGTCAGAGATTCCAGTGGAACTAGGAACCAAACCGTCGCTACTGGACGTTCCCTAACCCCGCTGACGTCCTCTAAATGAAATAACGGTGAAATAATAAAGTTCAACTTGTGATTGTTTTGCTGGGGAACCTCTGGAAGGACCCCTGGGGGTTCTGGGACCCCATGTTGAGAACCATTGCACTAGAATATTTAAATAATATTTTTGAGGGCAGACTGTCTCCGCTCAACAGGCTTTGAGGAAAATCAGATTGACCATTGTTCTCACAGCTCCACTGTGGGCAGGGTATCTTTTATGTTCATGCTGTTTTTATATTCGGTCAGATTTCAGTATCGTAGTATAGTTGTATCGGTATTGTAGTATCCTCAGTACAAACCGTCTATCTGTGAATAACCAAACACAATCTTCAGTTGAATCTGGTTTTATTAAGTGTCCACAGCTCAGGATGTGAACCCCTTCCCTTCCCTTCAGGCCCCCACGGCGCCCCAGTGCTGGCTTCTGTTTCACCAGATCAAAATTGTTGTTCTGCGCAAAATGCTGTTTTCTCTGAGTCCAGTTCTGTAATACACAGAGATGTCCTGGACAGCAGCATGCTAACAGGCGTGTTAACAGGCGTGCTAACAGGCTGGCTGCTTTACACTGGGAAGAGCAGGAAGCCACTGAAGGTGCTGTGGTGGTTGCTGTTGTCCCAGATCTGGGTGTTGTGCCAGAGCTGCATGGACAGTGTGTCGCCCTCCTCCAGCAGCAGGGCGGCGCCGTTGGAGGCCGTGTCGCTGCCCTCACCGGAGGGCTGCTCGTGCACGATGAGCTGGATCTCCTGATTGTTCTTGTAGAGCACGGCGCTCAGGGGGAAGTCGGTGGGCCCGTTGGCGGTGAAGCGGATGTAGTAGACTCCACGGACTGGAGCCTTGAACTCACCTGGGGGAAGAAGGAGGGCGGGGGGGCGTTGGTAGAATGTGATCAATAACTCAGATCTAGATCAACTTACACCATCTGAACGCTTCTAGAGTAGCTACTGCCTCAGGGCCTAACAGGAAACCAAGTAAAAGCAACTGAGGCAGGAAGTGTCTGATAGTCCATTTATAATCAATATAAAGTTAGATTCATTAGATGGATTGAACATGGCATTAGAATCAGTCCAATCCTAGTGCCGCCCAGTTGCATCAGGGCAGTAGGACAGCATCACCCTGCAGGCATGTGGATATGCATCTCAACACAGAAGTGTGCACCTGTCGCTGAATTGTAGGCCCCGCCCACGTTTGTGAGAACTTCTCTGTAGTGCAGCTTCACGTTGCCAGACGTGGTCTTCTTCAGTCCGTTACCACCAAGAGATGCAGTAAAGGCAACCTTTGGGACGTCTGCCAAAAATGGATACTAGAGGTTTAACGACCAAATTGAAGATCCAACACTTTGTATCTTTGAGATGTTTCCTGAAGTTCATACAAGGATGCAGGAAGGAGACTGACCTGTACGAGCCTTCAGATCCTTCTCTGTGACCTCCAGCCTCTCCTTCATGGCTGTTTCAACACACACACAGATGGATCAATCAACCCTGGTCCTGGAACAGCATTCTGCTACTAGTGCTGGAAGTGGAGCTTTACCCTGGTTGTCAGCCTGGAGCTGACCCATGGAGGCCTGGAGCTTCTGCAGCTCCACGGCCGGGTCTACTGCGACCACCTCCCCATCATCCTTTGGCCTTTATGAGCATAAGAACACAAAATGAGATGATCTGATAGGACTTAACTGATGGTCTGATGGGACTAACTGACCTGATGGGACTAACTGGTGTTCTGATGGGATTTACTGGTAGTCTGATGGGACTAACCGATGACGTGATGGGACTAACTGATGGTCTGATGGGTCTGACTGATGGTCTGATTTGACTAACTGATGACCTGGTGGAACTAACTGGTGTTCTGATGGGATTTACTGGTGGTCTGATGGGACTAACTGATGACCTGATGGGACTAACTGATGGTCAGATGGGACGAGCTGATGGTCTGATGGGACAAACTGATGACCTGATGGGACTAACTGATGACCTGATGGGTCTTACTGATGATGTGATGGGACTAACTGATGACCTGATGGGACTAACTGATGGTCAGATGGGACTAACTGATGGTCAGATGGGACTAACTGATGGTCTGATGGGACTAACTGATGACCTGATGGGACTAACTGTGGTCTGATGGGTCTGACTGATGGTCTGATTTGACTAACTGATGACCTGGTGGAACTAACTGGTGTTCTGATGGGATTTACTGGTGGGCTGATGGGACTAACTGATGACCTGATGGGACTAACTGATGGTCAGATGGGACGAGCTGATGGTCTGATGGGACAAACTGATGACCTGATGGGACTAACTGATGACCTGATGGGTCTTACTGATGACCCGATGGGACTAATTGATGATCTGATGGGACTGACTAACTGATGACTTGATGGGTCTGAAGAACTGATGACCCGATGGGAGTAACTGAGATGGTTTTTAGCCTCAATGCTAATGAGAGGGGTCCTTACACTGGGAAGAGCAGGAAGCCGCTGAAGGTGCTGTGGTGGTTGCTGTTGTCCCAGATCTGGGTGTTTTGCCACAGGACCAGCTTTAGTGTGTCGCCCTCCTCCAGCAGCAGGGCGGCGCCGTTGGAGGCCGTGTCGCTGCCCTCACCGGAGGGCTGCTCGTGCACGATGAGCTGGATCTCCTGATTGTTCTTGTAGAGCACGGCGCTCAGGGGGAAGTCGGTGGGCCCGTTGGCGGTGAAGCGGATGTAGTAGACTCCACGGACTGGAGCCTTGAACTCACCTGGGGGAAGAAGGAGGGCGGGGGGGCGTTGGTAGAATGTGATCAATAACTCAGATCTAGATTGACTTACACCATCTGAACGCTTCTAGAGTGAAGCGGATGTAGTAGACTCCACGGACTGGAGCCTTGAACTCACCTGACAGGTGGAGAAAAGTGGAAGACATTTTGTTGATTTAGCAGACAGAAACAGGAAGGCCAACACAACTGAATACCTTGTGAAAGAACAATTCCTTCATCAGCCCAAAATAAAAGGAGTCTCAAACTATAGACCCATGGGCCTCACTGAGACAGTGCCTCATGACCCACCAGGAGGGGGAATGTTGTATTGATGCGTTTGATCCTACCCGTCTGTCTGTCGTAGGCCCCGCCCACGTTGGTCAGGACTTCCGTGTAGACCAGATCCCTGTTCCCCTGAAGAGTCTTCTGCAGACCATTCCCTCCCAGTGAGGCGGTGAAGGCCACTTTGGGTTTCTCTGCGTGAGAAGAAGCCGTTTACTGTACTGTGTACTTGGATTACTAGGAGTATTTTTAGCATGTGAAATACATGGAGTACTTGGAGTAGTTCTACCTTGTTACTTTCCAACCCTGCATCTCGTCATACAGGTTACTCCATGTCATGATACTCATGAACAGACAGGTGATGTTATTGTGAGTAGTAGAAGTAGTTACATTTACATTACATTACATTACATTTCGTCATTTAGCAGACGCTTTTATCCAAAGCGACTTACAATTATTCAAACACCGACGGACGCAGCCATCAGGAGCAATGAGGGGTTAAGTGTCAAGGACACTACAGCATGCTAGCAGGAGGAGCCTGGGATCGAACCAGCAACCATTAGATTACTAGACGACCAGCTCTACCTCCTGAGCTACCGTCCCCTCCAGTTATTTTCCTATTACTGGAACCACTTGATGTGAATTGGTTTTGGTGACGTTATGGAATCCATCGAGGTGCGTTAAGCTTTGCCTGTCCTGGTGAAGGTGTTAGTATCAGTAGAGTAGTCTAGTGCAGTAGGAGTGAAGTGGCTCACCTTTCTGAGACAGCAGCTCCTGTTCAAGTGCCTGCAGCCTCTGGCTCAGAGCTGGAAGAACCAGGGAAACCAGTCACAACCCCAGTGGAGCAGGAGTAACTACTTGAGTGTTTGGAAAAGCAATCTTAACCTGGCAGTCGCAGTAACAAGGTGGTAGTAGTAGTAAGATTCAAGAGGTTTATTCGTCACATACTGTACATATACAGACACATACACATACACATATACATAGTAAGATACTATCATCATGGACAGGCGGAAGCATCAGTCTCTGAATCTGATTCTCAATGGAAACCTTGAGCACTAGTAACCCCAGCCCTGGAACACGGTTCTGCTGATCCGATGAGATCCTTCCCTTACCCAGGAGCCAGCACCTGGAGGACTCCCTGGAACCACCCAGAGACCCTTACCTTGCCTCTCCACCTTCAGCTCCTCCATAGTGGCCTCCATCTGCTTCATCTGGGCCAGGACGTTGGTGGGTGGCGTGGTGCCGGAAAGGACCAGGCCAGCCAGGCCCAGCAGGGCCAGCAGGAGGGAGGGCTGTGTTACCATGGTGACTGTCAGCGGTCAGAGAATCAGAGCGTCAGCGGGGCGACGTGGATCGCTCTGCTCCGGTCCTTTTATTGAGGAACAGAGGTCCTTACCCCCTGTTAGGGTTTGACAGACCACATGACCAGACCACAGGGTCTAGGGTCCAGGATGCAGATCCAAGACCTGGACTCTGTTGTGGACCTAAGTAGTCAAATAAAACTAAATCAATGAATCCAACAATGATTACTTGAACTTGTTTAACTTTTTCCTGTCGCTCATTATATTAATTTGTCTTTCTCATATTGTTTGAAATGAAAATAATCCAAATCCTGATCCAGACAGACAGACAGACAGGCAGGTAGGTAGGCAGCCAGACAGGTAGGCAGACAGACAGATGGACAGACAGACAGGTTGGCAGACAGACAGACAGGCAGGTAGGTAGGCAGCCAGACAGGTAGGCAGACAGACAGATGGACAGACTGACAGAAAGGCAGAAAGACAGGCAGACAGACAGTGAGACAGAGTCCCCATGGTGACCCCTTCTCCTCCTGGGTTCCAGTTCCTACGGTCTGTCCTACCTGTCCCTGAGGACCAGCATCGGGCTGTGGACCGCCATGCTCTGCCTGGTTCTGGTTGCCACGGACGCCAGCTCCCTGGTCCGTTACATCACCCGCTTCACGGAGGAGGCCTTCGCTGCTCTCATCTGCATCATCTTCATCTACGAAGCCCTGGAGAAGCTGCTTCACCTCGGGGTGCACTACCCCATCGACAGGAACCAGCACCTGGATAACCTCACCTTCCACAGGTACAAGATCCTAGACTGTCTCCTAGACCCTAGATTGTCTCCTAGATGCCCCATACAGACATATGTGGGATTGTTGGATTGTTGGAGTTGTACTGGGCGTGTCCCCAGTAGCAGACTGGTTGTACTGGGTGTTTCACCCGGCAACAGACTGGTTGTATTGGGAGTGTCCCCAGCAACAGACTGGTTGTACTGGACCCTGAACCGGCCCTTCCTCTCTCCAGGTGCCAGTGTTCTCCTCCAGCTAACGTCAGTCCTACAGTCCAGCAGATGGGGAACAGCTCAGACAGCATTGCCTGGAGCCAGCTGGACATCAGGGTAAGAGAGCTGACACGGCTAAGTGTCAGCTCTCTATGTAAAGCTAACAATGAAGCTAACACTGAAGCTAACACTGAGGTTAATGACATTCAGTTTTGCATGATGCATAGACAAAGTGCATGTGGAGCAATGTTTGCAGGTCAGAGGTCAGAGGTCATTCCTCTCTTTGCTCTGATTATTCAGCCCCTGTAAAAAGATAGCATTGCAATGGGTCTTGAGTTGTATGTATGTATTTATGGAGATGTGTGTCCCTCCCTAGGCCTGCAGGGGGCTGGGGGGCCTGCTGGAGGGCCCATCCTGCGGCCCCCACGGACCCTTCATCCCCGACGTCCTCCTCTGGTCCGTCATCCTCTTCTTCCTCACCTTCCTCCTCTCCTCCTTCCTCAAGAACTTCAAGACCATGCGCTACTTCCCCACCAAGGTAGGCGGAGTGAGGGAGAGAGAGAGACAGGGAGAGAATCAGGGTGAGAGAGAGGGAGACAGGGAGAGAGAGGGATATGTATAGAGACAGACGGGGAGAGTGAGGGGGGGAGAGAAAGAGAGAGAGAGAGAGAAAGAGAGAGAGAGAGACAGGGAGAGAAAGTCAGAGAGAGGTAGAGTGAGGGAGAGGGAGTCAGTGTGAGAGAGAGACAGACAGGTATAGAGACAGACAGGTAGATTGGGGAGATATAGTCAGGGAGATAGAGAGAGAGACAGGGAGAGAAAGAGACACATGTAGAGAGCGAGAGAGAGACAGGTAGGGAGAAAGGGACAAGTATAGAGACAGACAGGTTGAGTGAGGGAAAGAGAGAGACAGGGAGAGAGAGTGAGGGAGAGAGACAGGTAGATTGAGGGAGAAGGAGTCAGTGAGATAGAGAGACACGGAGAGAGACAGGTAGACAAGGACATAGAGAGAAGTAGAGAGAGAGACAGGTATAGAGACAGGTAGAGAGAGAGAGAGAGACAGGTAGAAAAGGATGTTGAGAGACAAATCGAGAGAGAGAGACAGGTAGAGAAAGACGGTAGAGAGAGACAGTTAGGTTGACAGACAGGTTGAGAGAGAGACATGAAAACATGGAGACAGTGAGACAGGTGCCTCAGGGTCTCACTGCTGTCTGTGGTCCAGGTCCGTTCCACCATCAGTGACTTCGCCGTCTTCCTGACCATCGTCGCCATGGTGACGCTGGACTACCTGGTTGGGGTCCGGTCCCCGAAGCTCAGCGTCCCCGACCACTTCCAGGTACTGGGAATAGAACCCGCCCCCCACAGCGCTAGTGCCTGGCTCCAGGGAACAGAACCGCTGACCCTGTTCTGTCCTGGTTCCCCAGCCCACCTCCCAGACCCGCGGCTGGTTTATCTCCCCTCTGGGATCCAACCCCTGGTGGACGCTGCTCGCCGCTGCAGTGCCGGCGCTGCTGTGCACCATCCTGATCTTCATGGACCAGCAGATCACCGCCGTCATCATCAACCGCAAGGAGAACAAGCTCAAGGTCCCTTAAGAACCCTTAAGATCCAATAAGAACTCTAAGGAACCGATAAGAACTCCTATGAATCCTATAGAACCGATGAGAATTCCTCAGAACCCTAAAGAACAGTTTCAGAACTCTAAAGAGACAGGGTGCACTGCACTCTAAAGAACTGATAAGAATGTTAAAGAACCAATAAGAACCCTTTAGAACGCTATAGAACCAATAAGAACTCTAAGAACCACTTATTACTCCAAATAACCCCTAATAACTCTAAATAACTTTAAAGAACCAATAAGAACTCTAGGAACCCTTCAGAACTTTAAAGAACTAATAAGAACCCTTCAGAACTCTATAGAACCAATGAAACTCCAAGAACCCTACAGAACTCTAAGAACACTTCAGAGTCCTAGAGAACCAATAATAACTCTAAGAACCCTTCAGTACTCCAAAGAACTCGAAATAACCCTTCATCTGCCATTAAAACCTCTAAGAACCCTTCTGAAAGCTAAAGAACCAATAAGAACTCTAGGAAGCCTTGAGTACTCCAAAGAACTCTTAATAACCCTTCGGAACTCTAAATAACCAATAATAACTAATAAGAACCCTAAAGAACCAATGGAAATTCTAAGAACCCTTCAGAACTCGATAGAACCAATAACAACTCGAAAGAACCCTTCGGAACTCTTTAGAACCAATAAGAACTCTAACAGCCCTTCAGAACTCTAAAGAACCAATACAATTTCTAATAACCCTTCAGAACTCTAGAGAACCAACACAAACTCCTAAGAATCTTTCAGAACCCAAAATAACCAATAAGAATGTGAAGAACCCTTCAGAACCCTAAAGAACCAATAAGAACTCTAAGGACCCTTCGGAACTCTAAAGAACCAATAAGAACTCTAAGAACCCTTCAGAACTCTTAAGAACCAATACAAACTCCTTAGAATCCTTCAATAACCCTAAAGAACTAATAAGCACTCTCAGAACCCTAAAGAACCAATATGACCTCTGAGAACCATAACCTACCTCTATTGAATCAAGAAGAACTAAAACATTTTGAAAGAACCCTTCTCTCTCTTTAGAACCAATAAGAACCCTAACAACCCTTCAGAACTCTGAAGAACCAGTATGAACTATAACAACCCTTCAGAACCCTAAAGAATCAATAAGAAATTTTAAGAACCCTAAAGAACCATTAACAACCCTACGATTTCGAAAGAACGATTTTGAACTTTTTAGACCCAATATTGAACTCTCACAACCCTACAGAACCCTTCAGAACTCTAAAGAACCCTTGAGAACTCCCAAGAACTCTTCAGAACCCTAGGGAACCAATAAGAACTCTCACAACCCTTCGGAACTCTAAAGAACCAATAAAAACTCGAAGAACCCTTCAAAACTCCATGCATTACATTTCACTGCATATATGTATGGAAGTATGTATATGTATGTGACAAATAAAAATCTTGAATCTTGAGAACCCATTAAACTCTAAAAACCCTTCGGAATCCTAGAGAACCAATATGAACTCGAACAACCCTTCAGATCTCTAAAAACCAATAAGATTTATAAGAATCCTTCAGAACTCGAGAACCAATACAAACTCCTAAGAATCTTTCAGAACCCTAAATAACCAATAAGAACGTGAACAAACCTTCAGAACCCTAAAGAACCAATAAGAACTCTAAGAACCATTAAGGACCCTTCGGAACTCTATAGAACCAATAAGAACTCTAAGAATTTCAAAAGAACCCTTTGGAACTCTTTTGAACCAATAAGAACTCTAACAACCCTTCAGAACCCTAAAGAACCAATAAGAACTCTAAGAACCCGAGAGAACCTTTTGGAGCCCTAAAGAACCAATAACAACTCCAAGAACCCTTCATAACTCTAAAGAACCAATACAAACTCCTTAGAATCCTTCAGTAACCCTAAAGAACCAATAAGAAATCTCAGAACCCTAAAGAACCAATAAGAACTCTAAGAACCATAAAGAACCCTTTGGAACTCTATAGAATCAATAAGAACTCTAAACATTTGATAATAACTAAATAACTTTAAAGAACCTAAACAAACTCTTAGAACCCTCAGAACTATAAAGAACCAACAAGAACTCTAGGAACCCTTCAGAACCCTAAAGAACCAATTAGAACTCCCAAGAACCCTTCAGAACTCTAAAGAACCAATAAGAACTCCTTAGAACCCTGAACCAATAACAATTTGAGGAACGCTTCAGAACTCTATAGAACCAATAACAACTGTAAGAACCCCCAGTACTAAAAAGAACTCTTGATCACTCTAAATAACTCAAAAGAACCAATTAGAAATCTAAGAACCTTCAGTATTCCAAAGAGCTCTGTACAATAAGAACTCTAAACATTTGATAATAACTAAATAACTTTAAAGAACCTAAACAAACTCTTAGAACCCTCAGAACTATAAAGAACCAACAAGAACTCTAGGAACCCTTCAGAACCCTAAAGAACCAATTAGAACTTGTGGAAACAGGTTCTCAGTTCTTAAATTCAGGATTTAAAAGTAATTTGTTTCAACACGAAGATTTACTCTGATTTTATGAACCCCTGACCCCTGACCTCTGCTCCCTGCCCCCTGCAGAAGGGCTGTGGCTACCACCTGGACCTCCTGGTGGTGGCGCTCATGCTGGCCGTGTGCTCCCTGATGGGGCTGCCGTGGTTCGTGGCGGCCACCGTGCTCTCCATCTCCCACGTGCACAGCCTGAAGGTGGAGTCGCAGTGCGCCGCGCCCGGCCAGCAGCCCTCCTTCCTGGGGGTCCGCGAGCAGAGGGTCACCGGCCTGCTCATCTTCACCCTGATGGGCTGCTCCGTCTTCATGACCTCCGTCCTCAAGGTGGAGCTGTAGATCTCACGCCGCTTTTACACTGAATCCAAAAACCCATCGTCAGCTGGATGTGGCTGTTGTACAACCGGTGTCTTTGACCTTATTTGTATATTTTTTGTATATACTGTATATATTTATATATATATATATATAATAATTTATTAATGGTGAACACGGAAACATAAAACTGAACAAATATATAACTCCAGAGTTAAATGTGGTAACAACGTCATGTAGCAGTTGCTTAGCAACAGCGGCTTTTGTCCGTAGTGTCCGACTAATACTTTTCCAGTTAAAAGAGTTTTGAACGCATCCTGGAGCCTCCATCGGATGCGGAATCCCTCCGCTGACGAGGGGCGGGGCTTACCACAGAAGGACGGAGCTTTTCACTGCGGGATCTGACTCCATAGCGATGAACGGACTTCCTGTTTGTTGTTGTTTTTCGGATTCAGTTGAAATCAGCTTCAGGTTATTTTTCCAATACAACCTGCTGACGACCAGTTCCTCCGGGAAGTCACGATTGTGCGATCGCAATAATTCATGCAAATTCAACCAATATCTGCAGTATTTGAGAGAGCTTGAACTAAACTGCTGCTGCTCCACTTGTACAACATGTTAAAATCAAGAGCTGTAAGTTGTGGCCCTGAGGAGGTGGGATTGTTGTGTTGTGTTGTGATGTGATGTGTTGTGATGTGTTGTGATGTGATGTGATGTGTTGTGATGTGATGTGATGTGTTGTGATGTGTTGTGATGTGTTGTGATGTGTTGTGATGTGATGTGATGTGATGTGTTGTGATGTGTTGTGTTGTGTTGTGATGTGATGTGATGTGTTGTGATGTGTTGTGATGTGATGTGATGTGCTGTGATGTGCTGTGATGTGATGTGCTGTGCTGTGCTGTGATGTGTTGTGATGTGATGTGTTGTGATGTGATGTGTTGTGTTGTGATGTGTTGTGTTGTGATGTGTTGTGATGTGATGTGTTGTGATGTGATGTGTTGTGATGTGTTGTGATGTGATGTGTTGTGATGTGTTGTGTTGTGATGTGTTGTGTTGTGATGTGTTGTGTTGTGATGTGTTGTGATGTGATGTGTTGTGATGTGTTGTGATGTGATGTGTTGTGATGTGATGTGTTGTGATGTGTTGTGTTGTGTTGTGATGTGTTGTGTTGTGATGTGTTGTGTTGTGTTGTGATGTGTTGTGCTGTGCTGTGATGTGATGTGATGTGTTGTGATGTGTTGTGATGTGATGTGTTGTGATGTGATGTGATGTGATGTGATGTGATGTGTTGTGATGTGATGTGTTGTGTTGTGATGTGTTGTGATGTGTTGTGATGTGATGTGATGTGATGTGATGTGATGTGATGTGTTGTGCTGTGATGTGATGTGATGTGATGTGTTGTGTTGTGTTGTGATGTGATGTGATGTGATGTGTTGTGTTGTGTTGTGTTGTGATGTGATGTGATGGGACGGTAGCTCAGACGGTAGAGCTGGTCGTCTAGTAATCTAAAGGTTGCTGGTTGGATCCCAGGCTCCTCCTGCTAGCATGCTGTAGTGTCCTTGAGCAAGACACTTAACCCCTCATTGCTCCTGATGGCTGCGTCCGTCGGTGTTTGAATAATTGTAAGTCGCTTTGGATAAAAGCGTCTGATCAATGACTAAATGTAATGTAATGTAATGTGATGTGTTGTGTTGTGATGTGATGTGATGTGATGTGATGTGATGTGATGTGATGTGTTGTGCTGTGATGTGATGTGATGTGTTGTGATGTGTTGTGATGTGTTGTGTTGTGATGTGATGTGATGTGCTGTGATGTGCTGTGATGTGCTGTGATGTGCTGTGCTGTGTTTGGAGGTGTGATGCGGCGACGCTGTTCTTGTGTTTGTGTGCAGCTCATCCCGATGCCCGTCCTGTACGGGGTCTTCCTCTACATGGGCGTGTCGTCGCTGAGAGGAATCCAGGTCTGGAACCATGGAAGACATGAGACCATCATCCCAGAATACTCAGGAAGCTTTCATCTCCAGCTGTCTGATGCCGTTTCCTGCTTCCTGCTTCTTACTTCCCGTTTCCTACTTCCTGTTTGATCCAATTTCCTGCTTCCTGTTTCCTGATTTCCTACTTCCTGTTTCTTTATTTCATACTTCCTGTTTCCTGCTTCTTACTTCCTGTTTTCCTACTTCCTACTTCCCATTTCCTGCTTCCTGCTTTCTACTTCCTGTTTCCTACTTCCCGCTTGATCCCATTTCCTGCTTCCTGTTTCCTGCTTCTTACTTCCTGTTTCTTCCTGTTTTCGGTTTCTTTCTTCCTGTTTCCTGATTTCCTACTTCCTACTTCCCATTTCCTGCTTCCTGCTTTCTACCTCCTTTTTCCTACTTCCCGCTTCTATTCCGTGCTTCCCGCTCCCTGCAGCTGTTTGATCGCATCAAGCTGTTCGGGATGCCGGCCAAGCACCAGCCGGACCTGATCTACCTGCGCTACGTCCCGCTCTGGAAGGTCCACGTCTTCACGGTGGTGCAGCTCACCTGCCTCATCCTGCTCTGGGTCATCAAGGCCTCCGCCGCCGCCGTCGTCTTCCCCATGATGGTAAACCCGGGCTCTGACCCCAGACCGACCCCTGGAGGTCAGACTTTGAAGTGAACTTCTTGAAGTGACAGGTTACTTTTACTGCACTGGATACGAACAGATATGATGAAAATCACATCATCACATTGTCTCTGATGAAATGAGTTCTTTGTGGAGCTGTATTTAATGTTGACTCGGCTCCTGGTGAAGCCGAGCAGGACGGTCCCTGAGCTCAGGAGAAATGCACCTTGGGTTTTGGTCTTTTGGTGCTCTGCTCCTTCACTTCTGTTGGGTTGTGTTCTGCTGCAGGTTCTGGCTCTGGTTTTCATCAGGAAGCTTCTGGATTTCTACTTCACCAAGAGGGAGCTGAGCTGGCTGGACGACCTGATGCCTGAGAGCAGGAAGAAGAAGGAGGACGACACGAAGAAGGAGGTACGAACCCTGAGAAGATCCTTCTGGAAGATTCTTCTGGAAGATCCTTCTGGAGGATCCTTCTGCTGGTTCGGGACACCCGGCGTCCTGTGGACCATCTTCTGTTGACTTGATGTTAGAAAATATGAGGAACTTTGCTCTGATGTGGTTAGAGTGCATGTGAGGCGTTCCTCACGTCAACACATCACTGATATACTGTATGAAAACAATATGAATTCATGTAGATTTCTCAGAATTGTAGATTTGTTGTTTATTTACATGTTGTTTGCGTTTGTAGATCTAGTTTACATTACTTTGCATTAGTTTACATTGGTTCACATACGCTCATATTGGTTTACATTAGTTTGCATTAATTTGCATTAGTTAACATCAGTTTACATTTGTTTACATTAGTCTACATTACTTTCCATTGGTTTACATTGGTTTACATTCACTTGCATTAGTTTACATTATATTACATTAGTTTACATTAGTTTGCATTGGTTTGCACTCATCTACATTAGTTTACATTTGTTTACATTAGTTTACATTCATTTACATTAGTTTACATTTGTTTACATTAGTTTGCATCCGTTTACACCCGTTTACATCTGTTTACATTAGTTTATTTTAATGCAGTTATTGATATTTTATTTTCACACCAGTCCTGGGCTCTGATTCCAACAATAAATTGTGTGTGTGTGTGTGTGTGTGTCCAGTGCATGCTGCAGGACTCTGAGGAACACATCCATGAACCACAGAACAACAATAACCTGGGAACACAGTCAGTGTCAGTTAAAGCTGAAGTCAGTGAGATGTCCTCAAACTGATGGAGTTCAATTCCCTAAAGAGTCCCTGTGTGTGTGTGTGTGTGTGTGTGTGTGTGTGTGTGTGTGTGTGTGTGTGTGCAGGGCCGACCTGTCCATGGTGAACATCTCTGATGAAATGTGTAAGACCAGCTTGTGGAAAGCTCTGTCCAGGAAGCCAGAGAGCAGCAGGGCCTTGGAAAGGAGCCCCAGGTAACTATGGCAACCTCCATCCCACAGCCTGTCCTCGTGGGCTCGTTCTGACGGTTTAGTAACATTCAGGTTCATAAGGACTCGTTGGACATCAGAGCATGCTGCCATATTTGGGCCCATCCTGGTGTTGTCAGGCCTTCTTGGCTTTCTTTTGGTGATGCTGCAGGTTGTCATGGTGATGGCGATGTGTTTTCCCAGACAGGAAGTGGTGTCCAGCGTCCAGATCAACGTAGAATGTGTAGAAGAAGAAGAAGAACAAGAAGAAAAAGAGGAAGAGACGTTTGTGGACACAGAGTCATCGTTATGAACCGCCTGGTGCTCCCCTCCAGCAGGGGGCGCTGTCTCACCTCATCCTGAGCAAGGCGGCCCACTTTTCTCTTGTTTTTATGGCGAAATACTCTTGTTTGGAGGCAAAATGGAGGATGTTTTGAAAGCCCTTGTGTTCGCTTACTTTCTATTTCTATCCCAACAACCCACCTATCAGCATCCAGTGGAACGTCATGTGACCCCTGGGTTGGTGCAACAAGTCCAGAATGACACACACACACACACACACACACGTGTGAGGACCTTTCTGAGGACTGAGTTTCTTTTTGTGTTCAACTTGTTTTATGAAACGTCCTCTTCTCTCGCTCTGTGTTACCGGGCAGAATTTGTTTTAACCCTTTATGCTAATTTCATTTGTTGTTTGTATTTTTGCTTTTCGTGGTAAAAACCGTCCCAACACGTTTCTTTCATATTATCAAACCACGCTGTGAGCGTCAGGGTGAGTCCAGTTCAGAAGGTTGGCTTTCACGCCTCGGCTCTCAGCGTCTCTAAATTCCACTTCTGAAGTGCCTCTGGAAATGATCCTGAAAAATGAATCCCTCATCAAGCTTTGATGTGATGTCAACAAAAAGCCTAAAGCGCTTTCTGAGGACGTAGGAAGTTTATTTTTCGCAGGTTTACAGCACCACCTCCTGTTGAATGAAGACAAGGTGAGGACCGTGACGGGGTGGACCTTTCTGGCCCTCGCTGCACACCGTCCAGCCGCACCTTCCCAAAGTATGACCCATTAAACTTTATTTACACCTAACGTTACAAAGCGCTTTACTCAGAACGTGAAATAAGAGCAAACATTGTAAGAAAGAGGCGACAGGAACTGAGAGAAGCTGGCATCCCCCTGGTTGCACAGCCTTATGGGATGTCCTGAGGTTTCCTTGAGATTTTGCCAAATCAAGGATCCTAACGAGGATGCTTCCTACTGTAAGGAGACATCCTACGTAGATCCTTGATTTGGCAAAAGTTTTAGTTCCAGGACCCGTCTGCGCTTTCCTGGACCTTTTTCAAACCTGGTCTGGAAGCCTGGTCCTGGGTTTGTTGTTTGGAGAAGCCGCAGTGTTTCCTGTCTGCAGCTCACTCAGCGCTAGTGCAAACTCTTTACACGTTACGTGACTTAGTGCTTGGGGGTGATGGCTGCATCCACGTTCAGAGCTGAATGTCAATGCCTCGCCCTCTGGAAAAGCTCAAGATCATTATTTTAGCAATTTCCAAGCAAGAATAATTTAAATGAATGACATAACTTCAGTGAATAATCAAGTGACATCATGGGGGGTGCTCCCCCTGCTGCACCAGCAGGGGCAGCAGAACACGGTGCCAGTTCCTTTCAGACTGAACCTGTAGTTAAGGATTCATTAAGTGCTTTGCTCTGCAGCCAATCGATACCAGTGACCTTTTTATGACTGTTTTTAAATTGTATTTTTTTTTTATGAGGCTGTTGGGAAAGTTACCACGGCAACCTTGTGTTTTTGTAATAAATACAATTGTTTAATGACACCAGTAAAGATTATTATCGTGTTCAACCTGTTCCATCTGTGTTGTTCAACATGTTGTTCAACGTGTTTATTGAGATAACTAGTAAGTTCATTGAGACTTGGATTGAATTCACTTCCTGTTTCCTGTTTAAACAGACGAAGCACATAATGGACACATCAGGAGTAATAACTTTAACTTTTAGTACAAGAACCTGCTCACTATTTACCATAAATATAAAAACAAAAAAGTGGGACTGAGTCAAGTGTGATGCCACATCCTGTACGGAAGGTCCACTTCCTGTTTCCTCTACAGAAGCGTCAATATGGAGGCGACAGCTGCCAGGACGCCGAGGGACGTCCGACCGGTCACCATGACGCCACCTGCAGGATGGGTAGAGGAGAGTGCACAACGTGAGGCTGGAGAGCACAGTACCCATGCACTTCCAAGTTTTACCTGAAAATATATCAATCACATGATGTCACAGCGCTGAGGAATCCTGCTTTCTGATTGGTCAGTAGCTCAACCAGCGCTCAATTATTTCTGAATAATGACGCTGTCTGTTAATAACGACCGTTGCCATGGGCAACCACCTCTTCTGGTTTCACGTACTTTGTATCACTCCGCTATATGCTGAAGCTAACACTAGCTCGTGGCGCCATCACATGGAAACTACTATGGAAGACTGGACAATTATCACATTGAACTGTACTAGACTATACTAGTACTATACACTTACAACACTGCAGTGTTTGTATACTGGCATGTTGGAACAGATGTTCTACATCATCCATGTACTTTTCACAAACTGTTGGGATATGTACTATAGTTTTAGACTTACTAAACACGCTCACATACTAGTTTGGAGTACTGCATGCTATGTAGTACTACAGTATGCAGTACGCCGGGCTCCGCTCACCGCCGTGCAGCAGCATGTCCTGGGTGAAACGCAGCGACCCGTTGTTGGGCGCGGCTTGGATCTGCAGCAGGCGGCACATCAGAGCGTAGATGTGGACGCTGTCGAACGGCTCAGCCAAATAGTTCTTCTTGAAGTCGGGTCCGAAAGCTCTGAAGATGGTCTTCATGTCCATCTCCCCGTTGTGGAAGCCGTGGTCACCCTTGTTCACGTAAACGATGAACCTCTGCAGGAAACATAGAGCAACGATGAAGTTCCTCCAGACACCTTTCACTTTAACTCTTAATACTCTGAGTGCGTTTCAAAGCTTCTGGACATTTACTACAGTGGAAACGACAACATGGTACTTTGACTTTCACCAGAGTCATAAAGTGTCGGCATTTGCACTGAAGGTGGGAGTTCTTCTCCTGCCACAAACAGACTGAATGGAAATGTTGCGTACAGAGTTCAGGTTGAATCCCAGATCTGCGAAGATCAGGATGGGCTGGATACGGTCACTGCGGGCCAGGTGGAAGCTCTCTGGCAGCTCCTCCTTCCTGTAGACCGTCAGGTTGGGGGCTCTGGACAGGGCCTCGTAGACCTCCAGCTCCCTGCCGGGCCGCGGCGTCACCAGGCCGTAGCCCCCGTAGTCCAGCAGCTCGAAGCTGGTGAGCTGCAGCAGGTTCAGGTACTTGTTGAGGACGATCTCCTCCACCTGCGGACGCTTCTTCACCGTGGTCATGCCGTGGTCCGAGGTGAGGATCACGTTCAGACTGTGGGTCAGTCCGTGGCGTTCGATGGCCTCCCGGAGGTATCCGACGGTGCGGTCGATCTGCCGGATGATCTCCTTCCTCTTGGGGTGGTCCGGGCCCTTGGCGTGGCCCACGTTGTCCGGCTCTCCGTAGTACAAAGTCACCAGGTTGAAGTTTTCCTCTGAGAACCAGCCCATCACCGTGTCAATGTTCTGCCTCCACTCCGTCTCGTTGTCGTCGGGGTGGTCCGGGGCGGCCAACAGCACTCTGTTGACCGCCTGGCCACCGTAGGTGGCTGCGCCCCCCGGGAAGTAGAAGGAAGCTGTTTTCAGGCCCTGAGGAACCAGGTCCAAGAAGAAGAATAGTCACAAGACGCAGTAGATTCATGTTTTTCATAGTAACAGAGGACATCAACCGTCTGGAAAGAAGGAAGGAAGGAAGGAAGGAAGTTCATCACAGAGAAATCGTGCATCATCTAAAGCAATGATTCCCAAGCTAGGGTACCGGACCCCACAAGGGGTCGCCAGAAACCACTTGAAGGTCTTGAGATTTGAGGCAAATGTTTCCTATAAGTCAAATATTGGTTCAAGTGTCAGTTGAGTGTAAATATAAAGGAAAGGTCGCTGTGCTCTGTGGGAGCGGTGGAACGGGGTTGGATAGAGGGGTTCGTTCCTGGTGTCCACAGAGACCCCGGGACTCACCTGGTTTTGGGCGGTGATCCAGAGCGGCAGCGCTCCGTTGTCCCACCACTCAGACTTGGTGAGCGTGGCCCTCAGGGGAACCTTGAGGTTGGTGGACACGTTGTGCATCATGTTGTGGACGACGCCGTGGTCCTCAATCCACCGTCCTGCACAGAGGAGCAACGTCATGCGACGTTCAGCCCAAACAGGAGAATACCAGACAGACAGGCAGACAGACAGGCAGACAGACAGACGAACAGACAGACTGGGTGACAGACAGACAGACAGACCGGTTCCACAGTTGAATGGAATGAAGTAATAGAGGGTTTGGATCTGGAACCGGTTCTTATTCCAAACCTCAGATCTTCCTCCAGCTCCGTCCATACAAGTCCAAATGAGAGTTTTCCTACGAGCTCAGACCTCAGTCCCCACGTTGAAGGGACCGGAGGCCGAGGAACGGAGGTCCGGGTCTACCTATGTAGAGTGGTGTGGTGAAGGGTGGTGAAGTGGGACGGGGTGGAGGTCTGTGTCTACTTGTGATGGTGCTGAAGTGGGACGGGGTGGAGGTCCGGGTCTACCTGTGATGGTGGTGAAGTGGGACGGGCAGGTCATGGTGAGGGCGGGTGGGGTGATGTACTTGGCCTTGACCCCGTCCTGCAGTAGCCGGTCCAGCTGCGGCGTGTCCACGTCCTGCTCGTAGTCCCAGCGGAAGCCGTCGAAGGAAACCAGCAGTAGCTGGCGGCCAGAGGGGCCGCGGTGCAGTGGCAACCCCGACACGCCCAGCGCCAAGCAGAGCAGCAAGAGACGCATGGTCAGCACCTGGAGCCTGGAGCCTGGAGCCTGGAGCCGATTCTGCCGCTGAGGACTGATGCACTCCTGCTTAAAGAGTCCCTCAAGGACCAGACCTCGAACCTTGGACCTGCACCTGCAGCTTCTTATCAGTTCCAGAGATTCAGATCTGTTTGTGAAACGAACCGAGCGACTTTTGCACATATTTATTATCATTAATATTATTTGACTATTTGATTGCTTTCCATTCATGTAAATCAATTTGCATGTTGTGTATTAAGGTTGCTCTATGTTGTATATTATTATGAATATAATAATAATAATAATAATAATAATAATAATAATACAAAAAAGAGGGAGTTTCCATCGTCTCCATTCAACTCTCATTGAGCTGAATAATAATATAAACTATGTTCTTGAGGTTCTCTCCCGCTTCACTCGGTTTCAAATATTTCTAAGAAGGAGAAATTCGGGACATTTTTATCTAAAAAAATGTAGAATGAATATTTTACCCTAAATATAAATTCATTGTCAAATTTGACATGACAACTGTTTTCTGGGGGATCTGTTGTACTGGACTCTAACCTGCCCGCACTTCCCTTATCTTATCAGAAGACTAGGGATATATTACATTTACATAACTCTATTACACATAAAGATAACACAACGTTTAATAAATAGGGACATGAACAACAGTACTATAATAATATATGATGATAATAATAATACTAATAATACTAATAATGCTACTACTATTACTACTACTATTACTACTACTAATAATAATAATAATTAAAAAAAAAAAATTATAATAATATAGAAAAAAATATAATTATAATAATACACAATAATAATAATAATAATAATAATAATAATAATAATAATAATAAAGAATGATAATATATATATATATAAAAAATAATAAGCCAGAATAATAATAATAATCAGTTATCGTCGTATGGGGAGCAGTCGACGGTCCCACCGTGCTGTTCCGTGAGCGTCCTGCAGGGGGCAGCGGCGTCCAGCGCGCAGAGCTCCGTCACGCAGCGTCACGTCTGCGGAGCTGCATCCGCTTCCTGTTTGTTGGAGACCGGAGCCGGAAGCAGGTGAGCGGAGCTCGGCGTCGTGTGGCGGAAAGTCACGAACCTTCATTGTTCGTAGCTCCCGTTTCCAACTCCACCGCGATGTTTAGTTTTTACGTTTGTAAAAATAGTATTGTTCTATTGTTCATGTGTATAGAAATATTATGGAAACATTTAGAAATGAATAGAAATATGAATCTTTTTCCTTTTACATTTACTTAGAAATAACTCAACATCAGTTCCAATAAAACTGAACGATGTGTTTTCAGGGTCATGGCGTCGTGGAGTCTGAGGCCCGTGATGGCGTCGTTGTTACAAGGCGAGTTCTCATGGTTCTCACTGTTATTATTATTATTAGTGTTGTTAGAAGTAGTAGTATAACTACGACTATTTTTATTAGTAGTAGTAGTAGAAGTTGTACCTCTACTCATAGTAGCAGTATAACTACTATATTATAATTATTATTATTATTGTTATTACTACTATGTATATGTATGTGACAAATAATCTCTTGAACTTGAACTTGAACTATTATTATTTGAAGTAGTAGTAGTAGTATTATGACTCTACTTCCTGTTAAAAACCGGTTTAATGCCTGTTTAATCTTTTAACTGGACCTGGGGCTGAAATCCACTTCTAGTTGTTTCAGTGTTAGTGTGACAGACAGACAGACAGACAGACAGACAGACGATAGAAGCCCAGTAGCTCTGGTCTCGTTGCATGGGGAGGGGACTCAACGAGGTAGCTAACGTTAGCTAGCCACTGTGTTGTACTATTGTTCGTGTTATTGGACTGTTACTCTTCTAACTGCTGTTTGATGGAGCAGCATTATTTGATGGAGCAGCATTATTTGCTGCGGTTCTGTGGAAGCTGTTCATAAAGGAAGGAAAGCAAACATACGTGTGAAGACCACTCCCATGATCCCACGCTGCTTCCCACCTCATCAAACTGTCTTGTGGTTGTTTTGATGAGAGACCCCGAGCGGCAGAAATGACGTATTGTACATTTAAGATAAGAATGTTGCCTTTTAAAATGATTCAAGATTCAAGATTTTTTTATTTGTCACATACATATACATACTTCCATACATATATGCAGTGAAATGTAATCTGGGATTGGGTTCTGTCCCAGAAGGGTCTTTTAGTCCCGACGATGGACGTTCAGCCCGTCACATTTCAGATGTTATTAATCTGGTTTCCAGTCGCGACGCGTTCCAACAGAGCCCCGCCCCCAGTGACATGATTGAACATACAGGAAGCGACAGGAAGTGAAACGTGCGTTTATTGCCATCTTAGTGACGCTCCACATTTGAGACTGGTTTTAGGAGAACAGCGGGACCCAGACGAGGACCAGGGGTCCGGGTCATTTTGTAATCAAACTCTGTATTAATAGTTAAGAAATAGTTCTATAATTAAACAAATCTAAAATTGTTTTGTAATTATTTTAATTCAGAATAAAACCAAACTGATGGAGACTTTCCTCCTCAGCGTCCTACCGCGCCGCCCCCTCGTGGACCGGCCCCCTGCTGGCCAGGGCCATGGCCACCCTGAACCAGATGCACCGGAAGGGGAGGCCCCCCCCGCCCCCCAAGCAGCCGGGCCCCATGTTGGGCCGCCCGCAGCTGAAGGCCGTGATCCTGAAGACCATGATCCGGAAACCGAAGAAGCCCAACTCGGCCAACAGGAAGTGTGCGCGGGTGCGTTTGTCCAACGGGAAGGAGGCGGTGGTCTACATCCCGGGGGAGGGACACACCCTGCAGGAGCACAACGTGGTGCTGGTCCAGGGGGGCCGCACCCAGGACCTGCCGGGGGTCAAGCTCACCGTCGTGCGGGGCAAATACGACTGTGCCCACGTGGTGAAGAAGAAGCAGTAGTACTGTCACTGTGTGTGTGTGTGTGTGTGTGTGTGTGTGTGTGTGTGTGTGTGTGTGTGTGTGTGTGTGTGTGTGTGTGTGTGTGTGTGTGTGTGTGTGTGTGTGTGTGGCGTAATAAATATATTTGGTGAATTATTGTCGAATATTCAGACATTGAATCATTTTATAATAAAGGGATGATGTTGCCTGTTTAAATATGCAGAGCGTGACTGAGATTCAAGATTTTTATTTGTCACATACATATACATACTTTCATACATATATGCAGTGAAATGTAATGCAACGCACCCGGTGATAGCACACAATATGTCCTAGGAAAAAATAAAAATAAAAAGTTTCTTTCTATAGGCCGACTAACTGACTCCTAAAACGTAATACAGTAAGTTGAATACTTATAGAATAAAATAAAAATATATAGAATAAAATACAATAAAAATAAAATGGAATAGATTGAGAAAGGAGAAACATGAATTAACAGAAATGTGTTTTTGTTTTTTTTATGTTCTAACAATTTGTCTTGTTTTTAGATGATGATCAACATCATAACAGAAGTAAAACTTGTTTTAAATGAGTTTTACTTCCTTTTAATTCCTGCTGCTCTGGAGTTTGAACAATTTAACAGAGTTAAGTTTTGTTCCTAATTGCCAAATCAGATTTCTTCACCAAACAGGGAATAGATTGATTTTTAAATAGTGCATTACAGCCAGAGAGGGGGAATGTGAATATGAATGTTTATTATGATCTGTGGAATAGTGTAGGTGTGGAAACTCAGTCATAACATAAATTAGTAATTTCACATCAATTCTATGAAAACATGGAATGATAGGAGCTCTTTCACTCAATGGAAAGTGCTTTGAAAGACATTGACTGATGTACCAAACGATAAAAAGTATGTGTGTATGTATATGTGTGTGTATGTGTAAATAGATGTGGATATATACATACTGTATGTATACAATGAACTTCATGTGAGTTAATAGTTAAATTTCATTAGTGCATAGAATGGGGCAGTGTTTCCAAAAGTGTGGTTCATGACCCCAAATAAATGAAAAGTTTTAATTTTCAATTTTTACTGTGAAATTACCATTAAATATTTATGGTTAAATATTTACATTTCTAAAAGTAATCAGAGGTGATAAAACCAAGCGATGGGATTGAAATGACATTATTCTCCATTAAGGGGCCTTTTCTTTTTTTTATTTGTTAACCCTATTTTAACATTGGTTGCTTTACAAATGGTGGATGGTTGTCAAGGTGCGCTGCGTTGCCGGGGCCACGTCCACGTCCAGCTGTGTTTATTAGGAACGTAACTGTGCAGGGAATCAGCTGATCACACTCTGCTCCTGATCACAGCTGCTTTTTAAGGCTCTTTGAGCTGAGGCACCTTTTCACTTTTCAAGTTGGACGTTCTGAAGTCTGGGAGTGGCTGGAATAGGGCTCCGAGAGATGACGTGATTCTCCCCCTCAGACATTTATATTTACTTTGCAGAACTTGCCGAATGTTTTATTTCACTTTGATTTTTAATATCGGACGATTCGTTTGGTTCCAATACAAACCAACGAGCAGCTGCAGCGTCAGCAGCGGCCGCTGGGGGCGGTGCAGTCCCAGCCTCACCCCACGGAGCGAGGAGGGGAAGTTACGTCACCACCCGACAGGTCAGTGCGTTTCTGAAAAAGAAGAATATTGTTCATGACGCGATGGAAACACGTCAGACGAAGCGATGCGCTCACAGCCCCGGTGCCGCCTGGTGTGTCGCAGTGTGTAGGTCCAAACCCAACCCGTCCGCTCCGGTCGGACGGTGTCGTGACAATAAGTGGTCGTCCCCCAAGAACTGATGCCAAAAAGTGATCGCAGCATCTGCATCGTGACCGAGATTTTGTTTATGCCTCAAAATGACTTGATTCCATTCAAAAGGTTTTGTATGACAGGTTAGGAGCCACCAGTCATTCTTCACTCGGCGAAATACATTTAAAGAACCAATACAACTCATAAAATGTAGTTTTCCACTTGCCAAAAAGTGACTGCAGTTCCTACCTTGTGGCTGAAACGTTGTTTTTGCCTCAGAATGACTTGGTTTCATTCCAAATGATTATATTTTATAGATTAAAGCCCACACAGCCGACCATCACTTTTTGGCACAGCACCGGCCCTGAGATCCACAAGCAGCAGGAGGTCGTGCGGCTACGAGCCCCCAGGACCCACCTGGTTCCCTTGTTTGGGTTGGGGTACGTACAGGAGAGAAGACCATGCAGTCAAAATGTCTTCTCATTGTTCTTCTCCTTCTTCTCCTTCTCGTGTCACGACATTTCCCTGCGTCTATGTACGACCCTTTGTGTTATGCAGGTGACAAATGATCACTTGAACTTGACAAGTTGAAGAGCAGCTGACAGGTGCTCAGCGCTGCCGCCGGAGGCTGGAGGAGGTGCTGCGGTGAGCAGGGTGTGGCTGTGCGTGTTCTGGAAGGAGGCGGGGCCACACGCTAAGGGCCACAGCGGGAGAGTTTCCCCTCAGTGAGAACGGTACTCAGCTCTGCACAGTCTGACCAGTGTCCACCCATCGAAATAAGAAGGGTGGTGTTGTTGGGTGGAGCACAGAGGAAAGCTTTGTGTCCAGTTGGGTCGCCTTACCTCAGGGCGTGTACTCCGTCTGACTGGCTGGTCAGTTGCTAATGCCAGGTGAGTAGGGCGGTTCGATGCCACAGTAGAACTACTGTCGCACAAAGTGGTGAAGAAGTGAATGTTGCTGTGATAGAAAGGTGTAGAACACACAGTGCATGGCAGCTTGCTGCGTAGGGGAGCTCAGTGTCCATGCTGACCCCTGTCCACCCCTGAAAGCACCTACAATGGACACGTCAGCGTCACAACTGGACCATGGAGCAATGGAAGAAGGCGGAGGTCTGATGAATCACCTTTACTTCTACATCATGTGGATGGGTGGGGTTAGGGTCCGATCCCATGGAGCAACTGGTGAATGTGCTGGAACAACAAGCCTGATCCATGGGGGCTCCACCTTCCAGGACTTAAAGGATCTGCTGCTAACGTCTTGGTGCCAGATACCACGGGACACCTTCAGAGTCTGGTGGAGTCACTGCCTCCACCTCACAGCTGTTTTGGCAGAACGAGGGGACACAAACTACTACTACAAAACATGAGTGTTACACAACAACACCACCACATGACGCTGTCTTCTTCCCCCAGCGAGGACGGCTGCTCTGTCCTCTACCCACAATGCACCTCTTCACAACCCACATCCTGAGGACTGTATGGAAATAATATTTAAATTTTAATGCACAACTCTGTAGCTGAAAACTGCAGTATTCTATTTCAAAAGTGTGTATGTGTGTGTGTGTGTGAGAAGTTAGACATATTATTACTTCATACATATTTCTATATCATATTTTTGATATTTATTTCTATTTAGATCTATATCTGTCAGAAATATCTATGTAATTAGTATTATTTACAATTTCATGACAGGACATTATTCATTTGTCTTTATTTATTCACACACTTCACCTCCAATTCAGACAAAGAAACAAGAGAATTAAGACATAAAATGTAAATACAAGAATAAATCTATGTTCAAGTTAACAGCACCAACACAAAATATCGACATAATATTCTATAGAATATACAGATAGTTTACAGTGACCTTGATGAATTATTTCATAATTTAAATGATAAGATATATGGATATAGTTTATGTAACAAAACCGTGTGGTGTGTGTTTTATTGTACATGAGCATCTCTCTCTTCTTTAGGTTCATCTTTCTATTTCCTGTTTATTTTCTAGGTTTTATTTGTGGCTTATCGTAAGGGTTAGTGAACATTGCCATATTTTTATTGTATATTTCACAGTTTTCCATTTTCTTTATTATTTTTTATTTCATTGCTTTATTCATTATGTGTGTGTGTGTGTGTGTGTGTGTGTGTGTGTGTGTGTGTGTGTGTGTGTGCGCCGTCTCCCCTCGGTGCTGGATTCAGGCGTTCTCAGGGCCAACCCTCCGCTGGACAGAACCATTGTTAATTATTCAATGAAACCTACACGTTGAATGAACACAGCGTTCATATTAAACCCTTAACGAATACAGATGTTATTTATAAACGATGGCAATGACTGTGCAGAACTCCTTCAATCACCAAACAACCATGAAGGGGCCCCGTGCAGCGCAGCCCTGCACAGGGCCAGGGCTGCGCGGGAGGTTCTGCTGCGAACAGAGAAGCAGCGACAGAGCTCTGCTCATCTCCACAGCGCAGGAGCTCAGCCTCAGCCTCAGCAGCTGTGGTCACATGGTTCTTTACTTGGAAACGAGCTGAGGTGGCGTCAGCAGTGACGTCACGTCAGACGCTTCAGCAGTTATTATTATTTTTTTTTTTTCGGTTTTTTTTTTTTTCCCCCAACCCGCTGTAAATCTACTCTTTGATATAAAAGCACGTTGTTAATGTCAAGAATCAACGTTTAGATATCAACTACTCAAATGAGCGTTTGTAATTCTGCATTGAAAGCAAAGGGGACGGTTTAAACTCTAGTTGTCAAGAAATCACATTGATGACGTCAAGAGTGTTTTGGAAATGGAAGTGGTTTTACACAGTGCCTCGGAACACGACAGCGCCGCCTGCCGGACGAGGCAGAAGGCGTGTGACGAGTCGGTACGGTAGCAGGGGGACGGTAGCTCAGGAGGTAGAGCTGGTCGTCTAGTAATATAAAGGTTGCTGGTTCGATCCCAGGCTCCTCCTGCTAGCATGCTGTAGTGTCCTTGAGCAAGACACTTAATCCCTCATTGCTCCTGATGGCTGCGTCCGTCGCTGTTTGAATAATTGTAAGTGGCTTTGGATAAAAGCGTCTGATCAATGACGTAATGTAATGTAAACGAGTCAAGCGGCAGCTCGGGGCCTCCAACCCTCCGGGGCGTGGCACAGAGCCTGTGCCTTGCTCAGGGGCGAGGCGCAGGCTCTGGGTGTTGTGACGTCAGAGCTCAAGTGTTTCTACTTCCAGGAGAACTTGGTCTGGACGTGCCCCCTGCTGCCCGGAGGCTCACATGAGGTCAGGGACCCCCACCGCCTGCTGACGGGTCTCGGGCCGCACCTCCACCGCCTGCTGACGGGTCTCCGGCCGCACCTCCACCGCCTGCTGACGGGGCTCCGGCCGCACCTCCACCGCCTGCTGACGGGGCTCCGGCTGCACCCCTCCGGCCCTTGCTGGCCGAGCTTCAACCGGCCCTGGGCCGCTGCGAAAGCACATGGAGGCCCACGCCGTAGGGGGCGCTGTCGAGGTGAGGCCCCTGGGGTCAAAGGGGGCGACATGGGTTTGGTGCTGAGTGGGCGTGGCCAACCACTGTTTTAATAAGAGCGCGTATTAAAACGTTTTCTGCTGAAATCAGTCGTTTGACATTTACGTTGCTGCACCACCAGGGGGCGTGGCCGTTCCAGTGCAGCCTCTGCAGGAAGAGCTTCTCCACCAGGAGGCTCCACCGGAAGCACCTGCAGATCCATCTGAGGGAGGGCGGAGCGCTGCTGCCCCCTGCTGGACACGAGCAGGTCATTTCAGTTTCACTGATACTGGAGCAGGACAGACATGACGTAGCGCGGCAACCAGGCATCAGCTGTTGGTTGTGGAGATGAGCAGTTTCAATCATCTGCTGACAGTGATACTGAGTTCGTATCAAAACTCTTGTCAATATGAAGAAAGTGAAATGTATTTATTTGTTCTATTCAAAGGAAGAGGAGTCCGGGGCAGCGCTGCCACCTGGTGGAGCAGCGGAGGAACATCCTGGTAAACTCCTCCTCCTCCTCCCTGGTCTTCTTGTTCGTCTTCATAAGTGCTTCTCACTGATTGGACCGTGGGTGGTTCACCATGTAGGTCATGATTTGAGCGTTTTATCAATGTCTGCTTTTCAACCGACCCATTGATCCAGACGATGACAACAAGAAGCACCTGGAGGACCAGGACCACCTGGAGGACCAGGACCAGCAGAAGGACCACGCCCCTGAGGAGCTGTTCTGCTGCTCGCTGTGCAGCAGGTTCTTCTTGACGGCCCGGGGCCTCCGTGGACACGCCCGCGTGCACAGGCGTGTGCACGGGCATCCACCCGCCCGGCGCCACACCTGCAGCGTGTGCATGCGCGGCTTCCTGCGCCCGGGCCTCCTCAGGAAACACATGAAGCTCCACCAGACGGACACTGAGGTGGTGGAGGAGCGGAGCAGGACCAGCAGCGCGGTGAGACGAGGAGCCCGACCTCTGACCTCTGACCTCTGAAACAACCACCCTTTATTCTGATTGTGTCCGTCCCCTAGAACCCGGAGCCCCGGTCCAGCACTCTACCTGGTAACCAGGGTGAGGAAGACGAGGGAGCGGAGCGGCCTGAGGAAGGTGCCGTCGACAAATTGATCAACTCAGATGGCGAGGAAGAGGAGGGGACGCTGAAGGATGGAGGTAAGATGGAGTTTACTCTTTCCTGTTTGAAGCTCCACCCAGATGACGGTCTGGAGGGTACTCCTTCCTGTTTGTTGCTCCACCAGGTTGGAGGTCCCTTGTGTGAATATGACCTGATGCTGTTCTACTGACACCGTCTCTTCCTGTCCTGTCAGAGCTGAAGGGCAGGGTGGAGAAGCGGGTGGAGGGGCATGGTGAAGCCCGGAACTGCTGCCCCGTGTGCGGCCGTCCGTGCCAGAAGGCGTCGGCGCTGAAGAAGCACCTGCGCATCCACTCGGGGGAGCGTCCCTTCCGCTGCTCCACCTGCGGGAGCAGCTTCACCCAGCGGGTCCACCTGACCATGCACCGCAGGATCCACACCGGGGAGAAGGCCTACACCTGCTCCACCTGCGGCCAAAGCTTCACCTTCTCCAGCGCCATGCGGCGGCACCAGCGACGCTGGCACCACCAGTAGAACCTTCAGAACCTCCTTGTAGAAGAACGCTGGGTGGAGGTTGTGGACGGGGCGCCCCCTGCAGGGCGGAGGTGGAGCAGCAGCTTAGACACAGTTCAAGGAAATAAAAGCGCTGATTGTTTTGTTCGGATTTGATTTCTGAATTGATTTGAAAATGATAAATCAATACTTTGTTTATTAGTTATGCAGCGTTCCAGTCACTCATGAATTAAAATATTGAATTAAACTGCAGTTTTCACTGAACATTGTAAACATTTCTCATTTTGTCTAAAAAATCAATACAGAACAATATCGATCAGGCTTTAAATGAAACAAACCTCAGCTTTATCAATATATAATATCATCATTTAAAATCAGTATTACTATTCTCAAATTGATAAAGAAATTGAAGATATAGAATTGTCTCAGGGATCGATTTTTTTTTTTAAGCTCATCTGAGCAGCGATGTTTAAATATATATTATGTTTATTACATGTTCTATAATCCATCATGTTGCTTTGAACCACTTTATGCAGTATATATTATATTAATTAAAACTTATTCTATAATCACTTGATCTACTTTGATCAATTTTATTTTTAAATGTAATATTAAAAGTTTGAAATAAAGTAACGTTTGTATATCTATATTTTATCACACTTTTAGTTTTATTTATATTTAAGTCTTCTTTCGGCTGTTTGTGTATACTTGTCAACATTATTCTTTTTAACTTTAGTTTTTATTCTATTTGATTTTATATTTGTATGTTTATATATATATATGGATGTATTACCAGGGTTTGACCAGCAGGTGTCGCCAGAGTCCACGTGGTTCTTCCATCTAGCACCCCTATGGCTCATGCCGTGGGGGCGTGGCCTGGAGGCGTGGCTTCCTCAGATATAAAAATGTGGGCGGAGACAAGAAAATCACACAATATATAAAGAGTCTGAAGCAGGTGAACATCCCAGGTCCCGTCTCCAGGTCCCGTCTCCAGGTCCGGGTCTCGGGTCCGGGTCTCCAGGTCCAGAGCAGGACCTGCAGCATGGCTCCTCCTGGAGCTCTGGACCTGCTCCGCTCCAGCAGCAGCCCGCACAACAGCACCGGCTCCTCAGACTGGACCCAGGTCAGTCCCACTGCGGACGGCGCAATCCACACAGTTTGGTATCTTTAGTGTATTTAGTGTCATTTTGAGTTAATTATTTAGTATAATTTGGTGTATTTAGTGTAATTTGGTGTATTTAGTGTAATTTTGAGTTAATTATTTAGTATAATTTGGTGTATTTAGTGTAATTTGGTGTATTTAGTGTAATTTTTAGTTAATTATTTAGTATAATTTGGTGTATTTAGTATAATTTTTAGTGAATTATGTAGTGTAATTTTTTGTTAATGATTTAGTATAATTTGGTGTATTTGGTGTATTTAGTGTAATTTTTAGTGAATTATTTAGTTAATTATTTAGTATAATTTGGTGTATTTAGTGTAATTTGGTGTATTTAGTGTAATTTTTAGTTAATTATTTAGTATAATTTGGTGTATTTAGTGTAATTTGGTGTATTTAGTGTAATTTTTAGTTAATTATTTAGTATAATTTGGTGTATTTAGTATAATTTTTAGTGAATTATTTAGTTAATTATTTAGTATAATTTGGTGTATTTAGTGTAATTTGGTGTATTTAGTGTAATTTTTAGTTAATTATTTAGTATAATTTGGTTTATTTAGTATAATTTTTAGTGAATTATTTAGTTAATTACTTAGTATAATTTGGTGTACCTGGTGTATTTGGTGTTTCTCCTCTAGGTTTCTGAGGCCGTGCGCTGGATCCAGCTGGTGATGTCTGTCCTCAGGTCAGTTTGAACGGGTTCCACTGTCACGTCACAGTCTCAGTGTGTTCCACCGCTGGGGACCCCCTGGGAGCCCTGGAAGGACCACCTGGGGGTCCCCGGACCCCACGTTGAGGACCACTTCCTATTCCTTGTTGTTTCAGCGTCTCAGGCTCAGGATCCATCATGATGTTCACTGCTGCACACAGACTGCTCTGCTCCGAGGTGAGAGGCTGTCTGTCTGTCTGTCTGTCTGTCTGTCTGTCTGTCAAAACCAAACAGAATGGGTGGTGTTAGGAATATTAGGGGATTAGTTAAATAGGGTGGAGTTAGGTGGGAAATGTCCCTGATGGGGTCCATGGAGGTGGCCAGGGTGGTGGGTGTAGGATGGAGCTTGGTGGAGGTGGAGCTGGGTGGTGTGTGTAGGTGGAGCTTGAGCAGGATGGTGGGCAGAGGATGGAGCTGGATCAAGGGTGGAGCTGGGGGGAGGAAGGGAGAGCTGTATGGAGGATTGAGGGTGGAGCTGGGTGAAGGGTTGAGGGTGGAGCTGGGTGGAGCAGGAGGTGGAGGCTGATCCTGCGTCCTGTGTTGCAGCTGCAGCCTCTGGTGCTGCTCAGTGGGGTGGACCTGCTGCTGGCGCTGTGCAGGCTGCTGGGGGCGGCCATGTTCAGCGTGCACGCCCACACACACACCTGCTTCCACGTGCACACGGCCGAGCAGGTAACACACACCTGCTTCCACGTGCACACACACACACACACACGCTGGCTGTGACGTGCGCACACATGAATAATGTGAAAATATTGTAGTATTTTGAAATAGAAAACTGCAGTTTTCAGCTACAGAGTTGTGTATTAAAATTTATATATTATTTCCATACACAGTCCTCAGGATGTGGGTTGTGAAGAGGTGCATTGTGGGTAGAGGACAGAGCAGCCGTCCTCGCTGGGGGAAGAAGACAGCGTGGTGGTGGTGGTGGTGGTGGTGTTGCACTGGAGGCTCATTCCACTGCTCCTGCTCAGGATGCACCTCCATCACCTCCATCACCTCCACCCTCTGTTTGTAGGGGGCTACACTTCAGTAGCCAACCAGGAAACACTGAAGTGGAGGGTTGCTGCTCAGGATACTAGGAAGTGAGGATACTAGGAAGTGAGGATACTAGGAAGTGAGGATACTAGGAAGTGAGGATAAAAGGAAGTGAGGATACCAAGTAGTGAGGATACCAAGTAGTGAGGATACTAGGTAGGGAGGATTCGACAATACTAGGTAGTGAGGATACCAAGTAGTGAGGATACCAAGTAGTGAGGATACTAGGTAGGGAGGATTCGACAATACTAGGTAGTGACTAGGTAGTGAGGATTCAACGATACTAGGTAGTGAGGATACTCGGTTGTGAAGATACTCAGTTGTGAGGATACTCAGTTGTGAGGATACCAAGCAGTGAGGATACCTAGCAGTGAGGATTCGACAATACTAGGTAGTGAGGATACTAGGTAGTGAGGTTACTAGATAGGGAGGATACTAGATTGGGGTATACTCCAGAGGGAAGATACCTGATCATGAAGGTACTAGGTGGGAGGATACTAGATAGTACAAGTACTCCTTACTGAACAATCTGTTTAACCAGCCATGCGTAGAGCCAATCAGTTTCACCAATCTTCTCCATTTGGGTGGGTCCAGTGCTCGGGACTCGGCTTCAGGAAGCGACAGGTCCATTGGGTGTAGGTCCCTGGTGACGGCATCCATCCATCGGGTGCGGGGGGCACCGCGGGGGCGTTTCCAGCCGGCAGCTTTAGGTGGGAAGTAGAGGATAGAGTGAGTAGGGTGTTCCGAGGGGGAGCCTTTTGACATGTCCGTACCAGCGCATCCAACGCTGTGCTGCCAGGTGGGACGCAGGGGGCTGTTGGGTGGGTTCCCGCAGCATGATGTTGGAAACCCTATCTTGCCATTTTATCCCCAGTGTTGAGGGCAATGCTCTGGTGTCAAAGCCATCGATTCTGGCAGCCAGGGTCTTGTTGAGAGGCCAGGTTTCTGCTCCGTAGAGGAGGATGGAGAGGACCGAGGTGTTATAAATCCTTAGTTTGGTCGCTCTTGATATGGAGTGGTGTCTCCACAGCGGCTTCCAAAGTGTTTTCATGGCACCAGCTGCCAGGGCACGTCTCCGGTTTATTTCAGGTGAAATGTTGCCATCGTTGGTGATGATGGACCCGAGGTAGGTGAAGGAGGTCACAAACTCAACCTCCTCTCCACTGATATGCAGCGGAGGGGGGGCGGCACCTCCAATGTGCATTAATTTTGTTTTGGGCCAGTTGACCTTCAGACCCAGTTTGTTGACTTCCTCTTGGTATGTTTCCAAGGCTTCTTTTAACTGGTCAAGAGTGGAGCAGAATAGTGTGGTGTCGTCCACGTATTCCAGATCTGTGAGGGTGTAAGTGCCTAGTTTAACCCCAGGAATACGTGCACATATCCGTTCCATCAGGTGGTCGATGATGCAGTTAAAAAGGTCTGGTGCAGCTAGGCATCCCCCTGTGCCATTGACACGCACACAGCTTTCAGCATCGCTGTAGAGCTTTTGGAAGAGAGAGGTAATTTTTCTTGGAGCTCCAAGGATGGTGAGGATCTTCCAGGGGAGGAGTGCTCCATGGTGTCAAAAGCTGCCTTAAGATCAAGAAAGGCAATGTAGAGGTGTCTGTTTCGGCGGCACTCGTGTACCTTCTCAATGATGAGGCGGAGGGCAGAGATCTGGTCCGTTGTGGAGCGGTTTGGCATGAAGCCTGCCTGTTGGGGGCGTCTTTCGCTTCTAATGGCCGGAAGGGCCCGGGTGAGAAGTATGCGGGTGAAGATCCTGCCTGGGATAGACAGGAGTGTGATGCCTCTGTGGTTGCTGCAGACCATCACCCTTATGTTTCCAGAAGGGGAGGATGATACCCCTGGTCCAGTCTTCCGGGGGTGATCAGTTATCCAGACATGATTGATGATTTCAGTGAGCCAGTCAATGGTGTTGTCACCGCCCAATTTCATCATTTCAGCTGTGATGTTGCAGATACCAGGGGCTCTGTCATTTCTCAGTTTGGTCAGAGCTTGCACGACCTCTACTTTGGTGATGGGGTCAATGCTGCAGTTGTCATTTGCGCTGGCATTTTCAGATGAAATGGTGAGAGTGGGGTCGGTTTGGGGTGCGGGGTGATGCAGAAGGTCACTGAAGTGCTCCTTCCAGCCGCTGATGCATTCATCCTCGGAGTTCAGTATGATACCCTGTACGTCCTTTACCTGGACTGCCTTCTGTTGGGGGCCTGATTTCACTCGCCTCAGGGTCCGATACACTTGGGTGAAGTTGTTATTTTCGGCGGCAGACTCCAGGAATTCTGCTTCTCCTTGCCAGAATCTCTCCCTGTCTTCTTGTATCGCAGTGTTGCTCCTTCCAGCAGCTGCCTGGTTAATTGTGGACACGAAAAGGTTCCAGTTGGTGAGTTCTTCTTTGGCCAGGGCATTATACCGGTTAGAGATGGAGCGGGTAAACACTGAGGTGATGGTTGGATCCTGGAGATGAGAGGATCTCAGTCGAGGTGGTGCCCGTGATGATGGAACATCCTTTAACTTCAGTCTCAACTGGGCAACCAATAATCGGTGGTCCGTGTTGCCTAGCTGGGCTCCACGATACACACGGCAGTTGGTAACACTGGATTTCCAGCGACTGGAGATGATGATGTGATCTAAGGCCTTGTGGCTTTTGCCATCATTGCTATACCATGTCCATGTGTATGTTCATGCATATACCATGTGTATGTTCTTCCTGGGGAACCACGTGTCTACAATAGATAGGGCCCCAGCACAGCATAGATGCTGGTGGGCGGTCACCGTTGTTGTTGGTGATGGGATCTGGAGATTCTGGGCCAATGATTTTTTTGGTCTGCGAGTCCCGTGAAGCAGAGGAGACGGTGACGTTGAAGTCTGCTAGCACAATAGTGATGTCATGAGGGGGTATCTGCTGGATGACCAGATGTAGTTGATCAAAGAAAGTGTTCTTTGCCTGGTCGTCTGCGACCTCTGTTGGTGCATAGGCAACAATGACTGTTAACTTGCCGTGTTGGTGGTGGAAACCGGCGGTTAGCAGCTGTTCGCTGCCTGGGGTCCATCCTATAAGGGATTTCCTAACATGGCATGGCATTGCTAGGGCGACACCATATAGCCCTCTGTTGTCATTTGAGCCGCTCCAGATGTAGCTGTGGTCTCCGTCTTTCTTCTCACCGCTATCGCGCCAGCGAGATTCGCAGAGTTCCGCGATGGAGATGTTGTAATGACAGTTCACGAGACAGAAGAGTAGTGTTTCCTGTGCGTCGAAGTGTTTGCACATTCCATGTAGCAACACGGAAGGGATGTCGGAGGTTGATTGTTCGTGAGTCAGGGGCGTGCAAGGGTCGATACCAAGGGTCAGTCCGGCTATTTCTGATTGGTTTCGTAACAAGGAGAGGTTCTCTGGAGGAAGTTGTTAGCCCACTGCCAGATAGCCAGCTGGGGAGGGCTGCCCCCTTTAGGGCCTGCTGGCCTGCCCTGAACCATTCTTCGTCAGGCCCCTCGCCTGAGACCAGTTTGCCATGGGAAACCCTACCAGGAGCACAAGGCTCCAGACAACATAGCTCCCAGGGTCATGGGAGCGCACAAACCTCTCCACCACGGTAAGGTGATGGTTCCCGGAGAGGAACCAGCTCTCTGACCAGTCTGTATTGTACACTGATTACAATACCAAGCATCTCATCACCCTTTATATACTATATACACTATACTGTATATACTATACACTATATATACTGTAAACACTGTATATACTATGTGTATACTATACACTTTATACACTGTATGTACTATATACACTATATATACTATATATATACTATACACTATATACTCTTTATATACTGTATGTATACTATACACTATATATATTGTATACACTATATATATTATATGTATACCATGTACACTATATATACTGTATACACTATATGTATACTATACACTATATATACAGTATACACTATGTATACTATACACAATATACATTATATATACACTATGTATACTATACACTATATACACTAAATATACTATATATACTTTATGTATACTATACACTATATATACTGTATACACTATATATACTATATATACTATATGTATACTATACACTATATATACTGTTTACACTATATATGCTATATATACACTATATGCGCTATATATACACTATATGTGTGTGTGTGTGTGTGTGTGTGTGTGTGTGTGTGTGTGTGTGTGTGTGTGTGTGTGTGTGTGTGTGTGTGTGTGTGTGTGTGTGTGTGTGTGTGTGTGTGTGTGTGTGTGTGCGCACACACACACACACACATATTTTTTTTTAATATATATATATATATAATTTTTTTTTTTTTTTGTGACCCTCCGCAGCAAAACTCGTATCGTCGCTCATTTCTAAAGCCACCAGGAGCAGCTCAATAAGTATAAAAAACCTTTCTAGGAGGAAAATGAGATGTTTGTAGATTCATGTTCTTTTGTGTTTTTTTTTTTTTTTTTATCTCTCAACATATTTTTAAAACAAGTTTGATTCATAAATAATAGATAAATGTTAAATATTCCCCTTAGATAGGGAGGATACTGGATTGTAAGGGTGCTAGATAGTGTTTTGAAACAAACAGATCAGGAATCCTCTGAATAACTTTGACAAAATAACTTTTGGCTGCATAAGCCGTTCACTCAAAATGGACCTGGGACCCAGTTTGGGACCAGGATCCACCAGTTGAGCACCACTGTACTAGAGTGTGAATGAAAAAAGTACTTGTTTGGCAGTTGACCACTCCTCCTGGAGGATGATGTTTTATTGAAGGTATTTGAGATGGTTCCTCCGGTTCCTCAGGTTCTCTTCATGGCCTCGTTCTTCTTCACCCTGAACTACGTGTGGAGTCTGTACGTAGGAGTCAGACACAGGTTGTACTGCAGTATCAACGGATACTTCCTCCAGGTGGGAACTGTCACCGGGTCACACAGGAAGTACCGACCGGGGGATCGTTTGTCTCCGTCTGACCCGTGTGCTTCCGGCTTCTCGTTGCAGGAACCCAGAGGATCAGCAGGAGCCGCTAGAACCACAGCGCTGCTTTCAGGGTGAGTTTAGAAACCATGACCTCATTGGTGTCCCCTCCGGTCCCCCTGTCGGCCCCGTACGACACCTGGTGTCCCTGAGGTGTCCCCTGAGGGGATGTCCCCTCGGCGTCCCCTCACCTCCCTGTTCCTGCTGTAGACCCTGAGGGACACCAGGTGTTCCTTCAGGGTTAAGGTCCCATCCCTGGTCCTGCTGTCGACACGTTGCAGCCAAAGCCTCTGTTCCGGAATCTGCTGAACGCTTCCCGTGTTGTTGTCAGTTTCCTGCCGGTGGTGCTGATGAGTCCGGTTCTGATCAAGGGAAACATCGCTCACTGCAAAGCCAACTCCAGCCAGCCCTACGGGTGAGTGAAACCATGGAGAACCCGCGTGGAGAATCATGGAGAACCATCTTTCTTCAGTTGGGGTCGGAAGCACTTTTTCCATTTTGTGTGTACAAGTTTCAACAGAATCACCAAGTTCACTTGTCTGACCCCGGTGGTTCAACAGCCCTGACGTCAGGTTTCTAACCCGCCACCCGTTTGTGCCACTAGGTGTCTCCTGATGTGCACAGGCGTCCTGCGTGGCTCAGGGTCTGGGTCCAGATCCAGTTCCTGCAGGATACTGAGCCAATACCGCACCGCCATGTTCCTCTGCAGCTTCCTGCTCACGCTCAGCGCAATCATGGTGCGTTTTAACACGGGATCGAACCCCCAACCCTCAACCCACCGAGCCAGACAGGGAATAGAACCCCCAAACCTCCACCCACTGAGAATAGAACCAACAACCCTCTAAAATAATGCACTAGTGAATCTTCAGTATTAATATCGTGTGAAATTCACGACATCAGTTCAGAAGTGAAACTGCTGTGAGGATCAGTGCAGGAGGGAAACAGGAAACCAGGACTTCCTGGACCTGACTTTCCAACTCTGAGTGCCATCCAGTTCCAGTTTGTTCCTCTGACCGTGCTCAACCTCCTCGCCGCCCCAGGTGCTGCTAGGAAAAACCCGACAGATCTACCGCCGTGTGGTGACCTCCAGCGGTTTCCTCGGCGACCGGCAGTGGGCCAGCCTCCGTACAGTGGACCGACGGATGGTCCTCTACCCGCTGGTCCTGATCTTCTGCTGGGCTCCAGGTGAGCTCGGAGGTTTGGTCAAAATCTCAAAGTCTGGAGCCCGGGTGGTCTGAACCCTAACGGTCCGGACCCTCTGTGGTCTGGAGCCCGGGTGGTCTGAACCTTCAAGGTCCGGACCCTCGGTGGTCCGGAGACCGGGTGGTCTGAACCATCAAGGTCCGGACCCTCGGTGGTCTGGAGCCCATGCAGCAGGTTTTTGCTGTGTCTCACTGCTCTTGTGGGACCTGTTCCTCTGTTTCCTCTGTAGCTCTGTGCATGGCCACCATGAGGCTGGTGGACCCTGGGGCGGCGCAGGGGACGGGGGACAAGGTGGTCTACATCTGTCAGGTGGGACACCCTTCAGCCACACCCGCTGTGAACCGTGTTGTTGCCTGTTTACTGATCTGGCTCGTCCGTGTCCAGGCCTTCAGCTCCGCCTCGCAGGGATTCCTCAACTGTCTTCTCTACGGGTGGACGCACTCGCACTTCCGCAGCAGAACCCTACGCCGGGACGCCGACACCCAGACGCCCCTGCTGCACTCCCAGAGGGTGGGGGGCCACCACAGGCCGGGCTACCAGGCCCTGCGCCCCACGGGGTAGGAGCCACCCGGGACCAGAACCACGTGGAACCCGAGAGGCCGTGGCTCCACAGCTACGTAGAACGTTGGAAAGATGCGACGTGTGAAGGTTGTGGCCTTTCAGTTCTACGGGGGGGGGGGGGGCCCCAGCGTGGGGGGGCCCCCAGCGTGGGGGGGGCCCCCAGCGTGGTTGTGCTCTTCAGCCGCTGAGGAGCAGAAAGGGGATCTGGGGAATTTACACTGAAAACAGGAATTGAAAGAAATGGTTTAAAGTTTCTGCTTTTTAATGATGATCTGGAGGAGATTCATTCCCTGACACCCTGCAGGGTTCCACCCCCACCCGGGTCCTCCACCTCCTCCTCCTCTTCACCTCCTCCTCCTCCTCACCACCTCCTCCTCCTTCTTCTGCCATGTGATAGGCTGCTCGGCAGCTGCTGGCGGCGTTCCAATGAGGCCCCCGGGCCGCAGATTGATCAACGATGCGGAAACAAAGCTCACTGTGTTGTCGTGCGCCATCAGGGAGGGGGCTGACGTAGTACTGTGACCTCCATCAGGAGGAATGTGGAGCCCCACAAACAGCCCCCCAAAAAGCCTGCCCGCTCTGGGCTTCCTGCCAGGGCGGAGTTCCTCTTCCTGTTTCAATATGAAACAATATGATGTTTGTTCTGGACTGAGGCTGGAGGTTCTAAGGTTCTGCTGGAGGTTTGGCGGTTCTGCCGGCCTGGGACTGGAATCCTCACAAGGCCTTGGAACATTACACAAACCACAATCACATATTGCATAATGCCCCCCCCCCCTCTGCTTTGTTCTCCTGTGGGAACCCAGAGGAGAACAACTTGACTTCCACAAGTAATCCACAAGTAAAGTGGTGGGAAGACCCCCTGCGGAGCACCCGGCTCCGCAGGGGAGCCGCACATCTATTTATATCGCTTCCAAATTTCCCAATTCTTCAATCTCAAAGGTCAGACCAGTCGAACATATTTGAATTCAATTGTGTTGATTTTTGGGGGTTTTTTTTGGGGGGATTTTGGAGAAATGACACAGGTCAGATAACTGTTTTATTGAGAAGGTGTCAAAACATTTATGAAGATCACGTGACGGGTAATGTCTCTGTAGAACAAAAACAAGGCAACCTTCACAAACAAAGAACTTACAACTTAAAGTATCAAATAAAACAATATTTATAACGACAGCTTGACGTTTGTAATATATTCATAAAAGAACAAGGCCGTCTTCAGGAAGGTAAATAAAGAAAGGATTCACCTGTATGTTGTGTTTGTACCATTGTTTCTACTTTGCTCAGATCAGGCACCATGTTGTTGCTGGTGTTTGTGACACGGAAGGAGCCTCCTTTGATCAACTCCCACTGGATGAAATATGTGTCATCAAGTGGATGAAGGTGAATTGTAGCAGGAAACACTGCATGACACGTTGTAATCGTGACTGGAACATCCATGTTATGTTGCACTGCATCATGGGTAACTTCTACATTCCACTCATGTTGTATTGTATTAGTTGAGTTGGAATCTGTTCCAGCCGTGACAGTGCGTGGTCGTCTTGGTCGGTGTTGAAACTTTCCTGACTTCTCCACAGGTGGTACAAACATGTTTGAGTGGATGTTATGATACAAACTATTTCTGACACTTCTTCCTCAGGGAGCTTCACCTTCCTTCTCTGTCACTTTTACGTCTGATCTCGGTAGAATGATGGTGGTGTTGGTATGTGTCAGATCCACAGTCGTCCTGATGGAGTCGTCCTGATGGAGTCTTCAGCATCTTCGTTGTGTACGATGGTCCTTTGGTCACATGTTTAATTTGTTGTTCCCAGAGGCTGAGCTTCACTCCCATCGTCACGTAGCACGCTAGTAACTCCCTGTTTTCTCCACAAACATTCATTGTTTTGGTTGCCAACGCTGTGTCCATGAGTTTGTCCTGGATTTCTCCAACCTGATGATGACATCAGTGATATTTACAGAACACTTTGTCCTGCAGCACATGGCCCTTCAATCGTCCTTAATCACATAATGTACAGATGCAGGCGCCCAGACTGGCCGGCTGCCGTCCTGGAGGGGCTGGTGACGGGTCCCTGCTGATCTGAATGTATCGAGGTCTGAAACGGCAGGCGAGTCATTCAAATACAATAAGTAACCTTCATGTCTGAGGTCTGAGCTCTGCCACTTCCTTCAACGTAATTCTGAACTTGAAGTTTTGAGCGTAAACGACCCGTTGGCTCCATGCGCCATTTCCTCGTCACCACGGCCTCAAAACATTCAGAGTTGTAGTCTACACGCCATAAAGACAAAAGAAACAACAAAGTCAGATGCATTGTTTATACATATTTGTAACATTGAAAAAGCACTATTTATATTCTTCTTCTATGGTACTGTATTTGTTTTCAAGTAATACACTAAAAGTAGATGTTTACTTCTGATATGTATTAAGTTCCTCCTCTAGTCATTAGTCATTATATCGGTATAACAAAACAAAACCGTATTTCTGAAGTTGATTCCATTGATCTCTGAATTGCTTTCTCAATTGGCATGGCTACATTATACAATTATACATTATATAATGCAGTCATAGTGATCGACACCAACACAGCCAGTGAACACCTTAGCATACGTCATTTAATGTTGTATTACAGAAAGTATGTTTTATTGTAAAATTCTGTTATTGCAATATAATCTCTACCTGGAACATTATCTTGTATTCTACTAGAATTTTTCATATCCCGATAAAGATTAGTTTCTTTAATCAAAAAATTGTCTAAGTCATTTTGTGTCCACGTGAAAACATTCAGAATCTTGTTTTTAAGAACTGCTGCTAAACTGACAGCTGCGCACTGCTTGTTCCTGGAGCCTTCAAACTGTAATCCATCCTGATGAAACGAGCCTCTTAACACCCAGTTGTGGAGGATCAACAGCTGGATTTAAAGGAACTTCATTTGCATTAAATGTTGTCGCTGATGTTGTTGCATCTTTTCTTTTGGGCCTATTTTAGTCATTATTTCTGCCGTTTTCGCTTTTGTTTGTTTAATAGTTTTTTTTTTTTTTTAAGGTTTTCTGAGTTTTCTTTTGTATTTTCTTTAAGAACAGTGTGACTGACCTCTAAGGCTGGACATCTGCCCACTGCTTCTTTATTGTCTTAGACTCTCGGCTTCTCTTTGGCATCTGGAGCATGAAACACAAACACAAAAAATACTTTTACATTATAACACAAACATAATAAATTCATGTTACTTTCACTGTGTAATTTATTATTATCCTTATTGTGATAAGAAGCTATAATCTTGCAAGATGGACTGTCTGGAATGGAAACACCCTCACGTCACAACGTAAGAACACAATGTTATGTCATTTTTAATTTGGATTACCTTTATTTTGGAATTTGGCTTATTGATAAAGATTATAAGGATTATTACAAATGTTTGCTGGGATATGCATTATAGACATACAGTACATTTCTGTAGAAATATGTCTGGAATTCGGCGATCGTGGTGCCGCCCCTTGCAGCCGCCTGCGCGGGCACTCTGTGTTGACATTTTAGTATTTTTTATCCTTTTTTTATCACTATGTCCACCAATAAATCATTGGCTGTAATACACTTGTGGATACAAAAATTTCCCTGAAAAACATTTTTTGGACTTTTTATCCGCGGATCCAGAGTGGCTGCCGGAGATTTTACGCGCCAACGCTCTCAACAACAACACAATGGAGCCGCTGTTCCACGGGCGGGCCCACAGAGGAAGCACCGTGGGTAACGAGGCGGCATTCAGGTCAGAAAGAGGACACAACCTTAGCGTCCACCTCTGCCAAGCATCCTTCTTGCCAACGTTCAGTCCCTGGAGAACAAGAAGGATGAACTTCGAGCGAGGATTCAATTCCAACGGGACACGAGGAACTGCTGCGTCCTCTGCCTGACGGAGACATGGCTGACCCAGCTGGTGCCGGACCACGGCATAGGTCCAGCCGAGTCCTTCTCCGTGTTCCGCGCTGACAGGATGGAGTCGGGGAGATCCAAAAGTTGGAGGTTCAAGGTTCAAGAGGTTTATTCGTCACATACATATATACTTTCATACAAATATGCAGTGAAATGTATACATATATGCATGAGGCGTCTGCCTCATGATAAACAACAGCTGGTGTAACCCCAACAACATCAGGACTCTCTCCCGTGCCTGCTCGCCGAACCTGGAACAGCTGACCATCTCATGGCGTCCATTTTGTCTCCCCCAGGAATTCAGCACGGTCATCATCACAGCCGTTTATATCCCACCGCGAACACCGACACAGCTCTGTGGGACCTGTACGATGTGTTGTGTGGATTTCAAAACAAACGTCCCGACGTGGCTGTGGTGGTGACTGGGGACTTTAACAGGTTGAACCTTAAAAAAGTTCTGCCTAATTTCTACCAACACATCACGTGGGCCACCAGGGGAGACAGAACTCTGGACCATTGCTACACACTGTACAAGTTTGGATATTCCTGAACCAGAAGCCGTGGGTGGATAAATCCATCCCTAACATCAGTAAGGACCCCCCAACCCAAAACATGCACTCATCGTCTGACCTGTGATGGGCATTTGGAACCAGGTCCCCGGCGCGTCGTTTAATGCTGCCCATTGCTGACGATTAAAGGTTCTTCATTCTGTCTTGCTTCAAGAGGGCCACTGTCATTCCTGTCCCAAAGATTGCCTCTGAATGACCTTACCTCGGTGGTCATGAAGTGTTTTGAGAGGCTGATTAAGGATTACATACTGTATGTGCCTCCTCCCCCGCACTTTGCCCCCGTTGCAGTTCGCGTACCGGCAGAACAGATCCACGGATGACGCGGTCTCCCAGGTACTGCACACCACGCTCACACACCTGGATGGCTGGAAGAGGCCGATGTGAGATGCTGTTCATCGATTACAGTTCAGCTTTCAACACCATAGTCCCTCCAGACTGACTGTCAAGCTGAAGGAGCACGGACTGAAAACTCTGTGTGCCTGGATCCTGGACTTCCTCTCAGCCCGGCCCCGGGTGGTTAGGGTGGGGTTAGGGCGGGGAAGCACATGTCCAGCTCCATCACCCCCATCGCCCCCAACTGTCCTCCCTGTACAGACATGACTCTGTGGCCAGGTCCAGCTCCAACACCATCATCAAGTTTGCTGACGACACCGTTGTGTTGGGCCTGATCATAGACGGCGATGAGAAGGCCTACCGCGAGGAGGTGGCTGACCTGTCACTCTGTTGCCAGGACAACAGCCTCCACCTGCAAAAATAAGGAGCTGATTGTAGACTTTAGGTGAGGACTTAACATGGACTTTACAATCAGACACTCTGGTGAGGAAGGCGAGGCAGCGTCTTTACCACCTCAGGCAGCTGAGGAAACTCAGGGTCTCGGTGAGGATCCTCAAGTCCTTCTACTGTGGAGTGGTGGAGAGCATCCTGACAGGCAACATCACTGCCTGGTTTGGGAACTGTACTGCCCAGGACAGACGGGCAGAGGGTGGTGTGTTCATCCCAACGTACCACAGGAACTACGCTCCCCTACCTGCAGGACTTACACCGCGTTTCAAATTATTATGCGAATGATAATTTTCTCTGATTTTCCTAAATAGTTGATGCAAATGACAGTCGGTATAATTTTCAAGTCATCAACCGTTAGGGTATAATTTGAATGTTATTGAAAAAACCTCACAATGATAACAGTATTTTTTTCAAACATAAAAAACTCAAAATGCACTGTTCCAAATTATTATGCACAACAGAGTTCAAAACATCTTATAGGTTGTAAAGAACTGAAAATGGTCATTTGTTGAATGTGCAGCATTAGGAGTCATATTTACTGAAATCAAAAGCTATTTCAATCAAAAACATCTCAACAGGCCAAGTTACATGCACAGGAGCCTTCTTTGATATCACCTCCACTGTTCTTGCCTCCATTGAACTTGTGAGTTTTTGGAGAGTTTCTGTTTGAATTTCTTTGCAGGATGTCAGAACAGCCTCCCAGAGCTGCTGTTTTGATGCCAACTGCCTCCACCCTCATAGATCTTTTGCTGGAGGATGCTCCAAAGGTTCTCAATAGGCTGGAGGTCAGGGGAGGATGGGGGCCACACCATGAGTTTCTCTCCTTTTATGCCCATAGCAGCGAATGACAGAGGTATTCTGTGCAGCATGAGATGATGCATTGTCAGGCATGAAGATGGTTTTGCTATGGAAGGCCCGGTTCTTCTTTTCGTACCGTGGAAGAAAGTGCTCAGTCACAAACTGTATTTACTTTGCCGAGGTCATTTTCACACCTTCAGGGACCCTAAAGGCCCAAAACATGACTCCGCCACCTCCTTGCTGACATGGCAGCCTTGTTGGGACACGGTTGCCATCCACCAACCATCCACTACTCCATCCATCTGCACCATCCAGGGTTGCACGGCAGTCATCAGTAAACAAGACTGTTTGAAAATGAGTCTTCATGTATTTCTGGGGCCCCTGCAACCCTTTCTGCTTGTGAGCATTGCTTAGGGGGGCCCAATAGTAGCTTTATGCACAACTGCAGCCTCTGGAGGATCCTACACCTTGAGGTTGGCTGGACTCCAGAGGCACCAGCAGCTTCAAATACCTGTTTTCTGCTTTGTAACGGCATTTTAGCAGCTGCTCTCTTCATCCCCTATGATGGGGGAGGAACAGGGCGTCATGGGGGAGGAACACTGTGTCACAGGGAAGGAACACGTGGAGCGTTGTGTCAGCTCGTCTGGAGGCAGCGCAGCCACCAGAGCCACGGAGGCGACGCCACGCAGCCCGCTCTAATGGCAGAGCCATGACCTGCACATTTAGAATGAATTGAATGATGATGTCACAAAGCGTATTACTCCACAAACTCATCTCACTGCACCACAGGTTTTACAGCCTTGGTGTGCGGGTGAAGCGCCAACGTTCAGCTTCTTCCAGTACAGTTTAATCGGTTTTTAACTAATTCCCGCACCGTAATCGGATCCATTTGGATGACACTTGAACCACGAGATGTCTGTGACGTACCGGTTCTTATGACTCCTCAACCATGTCTGTGGGTTCAGCAGTTGTTCTGTTCAAGACACTTTTAGCCTGAAAAATGCAAAGGAGACTAATTATAATAATAATAATAATAATAAAATAATAATAATAATAATCCCAGCAAATACAATAGGGGTCCTAAGAAATATTACTTCAGATACAAAATAGTTATTTAAATCAAAAAAGAAAGTAATTTTAATGTATTTATAACATTAAATTACGCTACATTAAATTACATTAAATCCCTGACCTTTATAACATTACATTTCACTGCATATATGTATGAAAGTATGTATATGTATGTGACAAATAAAAAATCTTGAATCTTGAAACATTAATCTGAGGGGAAACGTCAAGCTGCACTTTTCCATCCCTCCACCAAGTGGCACCATTCAGTCCACACAGTCCAACATCTCCAGCATCTCCAGCATCTTCAGCATCTCCAACATCTCCAGCTGCTGATGGCTTCCTGCTGCGAACCCACTGAAGTAAAAGCAGTTGATCAGTGCAGACAACCCATCACACCTGATTCTGACATGATGGACTGGAGGAGCCAATCCCAGCTCTGGGTTTGACTGGAAACAGTTTGGATCAATTATCTGTCCAATAATCTGCATTGAACTCACACTTCAAACAGTTGAATTAAAGCAAATGACTCGAGTGAATCTAGTGACTGACTGGTCAGTTTTACTTTATTTTACTTTATTTGTATTACTTTTCATCTTATTTTATTATATTATACTTTATTTTACTTTACTTTATTTTACTTTTTTATTTGATTGTACTTTATTTTATTTTACTTTATTTTATTTTACTTTCTTTTACTTTTTTTATTTAATCATACTTTATTGTACTTTATTGTACTTTTTTATTTTGTTGTACTTTATTTTATTTTACTTTACTTTATTTTACTTTACTTTATTTAACTTTGTTATTTTATTGTACTTTATTTTACTTTTTTAATTTGATTGTACTTTATTTTAATTTACTTTACTTTATTTTATTTTACTTTCCTTTATTTGACTTTACTTTATTTTACTTTTGTATTTTATCGTACTTTATTGTACTTTATTTTACTTTTTTATTTTATCGTACTTTATTTTACTTTATTTTACTTATTTATTTGATTGTACTTTATTTTATTTTACTTTATTTTACTTTCTTTATTTTATCGTACTTGATTGTACTTTATTTTACTTTTTTATTTTATCGTACTTGATTGTACTTTATTTTACTTTTTTATTTGATTGTACTTTATCTTATTTTACCTGATTTTATTGTAATTGATTTGACTTTGTCTCCGGTCGCCGGTGTCTGTCCAGATGTCGGGGGTTTTGGGAAGTGAAGTGGAAACAGGAAGTGGTTTTGAGGCGACGTGACATTTGGAGATTCCAAGATTTGTTTTAGAAAATGTAAATAGTTTAGAAAAGATTCCGTTTGGTTTCGTTAAATATGAGAAGAAGAAAAGATGAAGTGATTGACTTGATCTATTCCAACATGAGTTCATCTTGACACAACACAAGACATAAATCATAAACACTGAAAGTAACGAAAGCAAAGTAAAGTGAATATTATGGATATTATGGATATTATGGATATTATGGATATTATGGATATTATGGATATTATGGATATTATGGATATTCATGTCCCCGGGGTGTTTGTTGTAAATAATGGATGAATAGTTGTGATAATGATGATAATGATAGTAGTAGTAGTAGTAGTAGTAGTAGTAGTAGTAGTAGTAGTGTACAGGGCTCAGTGTGTTGGGGGGGGGGCGTCAGGGGTCAGGGGTCAGGGGGGGTCGGGGGGGTCAGGGCTCCACCCCGTCACTGCTCCATCTCGCCTGCAGCCACCACGTGACAGTTGTGGAACAGGACGCTGTAGTCGTTCCCTCCAACCTTCACCAGGTCAGACACCGTCTTGGTTCCCTGGAAGTCCTTGGTTTCAATGACCTGCAAGGAAAACAAGGTCGGGGGGTGGGGGGGGGGGCAAACTGACCCAAGTGATCCAAACTCAACGACTATTTTTACCGAGCGACTCGTCGGGAACCGAAAATGAAACAGAATGAAACCTTTCACCAGGACTGACGGTCGGAGTGGAAGCTCACAAACAAACTGAAGCTCCAGGACTTTCAAGGTCTGACGTGGAATCACTTTGAAAACAACCTGTGAATTGACAGAGTCGACCAATCAGACGCCTTGACCCTCAGCGTCAGCGCTCAGGTGGCTGTGGCAGGTGGTGTCCACCGCCACCGTCCGCCACCTCCTTTCAAAGTGGATGAGCGGCTCCCGCTGCTGCTGCTGGGGTCTTGTCGTCCTCCACCCTCCGCTCTGAGCCAATCAGGACGCTGCTCCTCCAGGGATCTGCTGCCTCCTCCCACTTCTCCTCCCCCGCTCCACTCACCCTCCCAGTATCACCAGAGCTTTCTAGGTTTATTTGGGGTTATTACCTCCGTTGTTCTGGGAAAATTCTCCGAACTGGACATGACAACGGCAGAAGCTGCGAACACGTCACGTCTCGTTTGAACCGTTGTGCCACAAAAACATCACGGTTGAAGTTTGATCTGAATCCAAATACGCAGCAGAAATGAGTGAAAAAACAAACAAATTTGACCCCAAATATTCAGCTGGTTGTGCTTGACTGACATGTCACCAAACAAAATGGAGATGATATTTACAGTAAGACGCTTTATGACATCATAATTACTATAAATTATATTTACAGTAAGACGCTTGATGACACCATATTATTTACTATAAATGGTATTTACAGTAAGACACTGACATCATATTTACTATAAATTATATTTACAGTAAGATGCTTTATTACATCATCATATAATATACTATAAATTATATTTACAGTAAGATGCTTTATGACATCATATTTCATATAAATGATATTTACAGTAAGACGCTCTATGACATCATATAATTTACTATAAATGATATTAACAGTAAGACGCTTGATGACATCATCATATTATTTACTATAAAGGATATTTACAGTAAGATGCTTTATGACATCATATAATTTCATATAAATGATATTTACAGTAAGATGCTCTATGACGTCATCATAGAATTTACTATAAATGATATTTACAGTAAGATGCTTTATGACATATTATTTACTATAAATGATATTTACAGTAAGACACTTGATGACATCATATAATTTACTATAAATGATATTAACAGTAAGACACTTGATGACATATTATTTACTATAAATTATATTTACAGTAAGATGCTTTATGACATATTATTTCATATAAATGATATTAACAGCAAGACGCTTGATGACATTATTTACTATAAATGTACAGGTTGTGGTACAGGTTGTGTACATTGGACCGTGTCCAGTGTGCGGTGTAGACTCGGTCACTCTGTAGTGGTTAGATTACAAACTCTACCTTTACGTGTATATTTATGTACTTTCTTACCTGGTCCATGTCTGTGGAACTGTTTGATTGATATTTTATTTCTTCGGTTCCATTACTTTGCCGGATTCATGAAAAATACGAAAAACATGAATCCACAGAAACTTGTGACCACGTGGAGTCAAATCCACTTGAACCTACAAGTAAGTGATGTGTTCAAGATCCAGCGAGGCATCGGAAAAATAGAAGCCGTGATAAGGTAAATACTCACAGAAATACCACAACGTTTTTGGTATTTCATGGAAACGTAACTTATAATTTAACATGTACTTATACACAACAAGGTAAGTTATAACAATGACAAGGTTAAGTAGTAAAGTAAGTAAAAAATAAAGTTGTTTTATAGAAACTTCATGTATATACATTTTCCTACAGATAACAGTAGCAGATTTAAATGAAAAGTGTTAAGTATTGACAAGTTCTTCCATAATAATTCTAATGACAAATTAATGAGAAAGTTGCATAAATGTTGTCTGCATTACATTACAGACAAGTCACCTAATAAACTGAATTTTACAATTGTACTTTATCAACAGAAAAAATACAATGAAGTACTTATTAAAAGGAATATTTATTTATTGTGTTTATAAAATCACATATTTAATATTATTGTTATGTAAAGTAATTACAAAGTTTGTTTTTGTTATTGTTCCAGATGCCGAAAAATAGAAGAAAATCGAAGTCAATAAAGACGCCACAAAAATCCAGTCCTCGAGGTCAGTCACAATATTCTAAAAGAAAGTGCTGAAGAAAAATACTGTGAAAAAAAATACTAATGAGAAAAACTTAATGGATGAGAAAAAATGGATGAAAGTGAATAAGTTCTTTGTTGACCTTTGTTAAGATGTCTTCAGTAATACATGTCAGAGTCTTTATAAGAATGAGATTCCAAACGTTGTCACTTCCTGTTAAATAACTACGTACAACACCACCCTCATGAACGCTGCTTCATTCTACAGCTTCATACAAGTTGTAAATTGTTCTTATTTTTTTTTGGGAACGACTGAGGATTGTCAACTTTGATAATACACAATTATTACATATGGTGTGATCGTGATGAATACTGTGATGATTGTTCTGTCCAGATGTTTTGGACAAATGTTGAATAAAAGAGTTATGTGACTGCTCGTCTCTTCTCCAAAGCCTCAACGCATCTGTTTTACAAATAATAAAGAGTTTGAAGTAAATACGTTCAATTATGTTCCATCCAAGCAAACGCAGACCAGCACCAGGTTGGATCCGTGTCGTTTGGTGGAACAATGAGTAAAATCTCCACATCATGTCCTTCTAAGTAGTAACGCTGACGTAAAGAGGAGCGACAGCGTGTACTGATGCTGCCTTCCACTGAGCTCGTACTGGATCCCGTGCATCGCTGCCTGCAGCTGTACTTTCATTGTTCTTTCTTGTGCTGCTCCAGCTCATCGTGGCGGACCACGCCACCAGAATGCAAGCAGCAGAGCATCACATGCACAACACAGATGCATCGTACAGCTGTTTCTTATCAAGCCACTTAAATGAAGTATCAAATACAGGGGGTTTTTTTTAACAAAGAATCTTGTGGATTACCACTTTAATGTGCCAACAAAATAAGTAAGGTGTTGTGGTGCAGTACAGATCAGCTGGTCTCACCAGGTCAAAGGTCGCGCTTGGCTTCAGATGCCGACATTTTGGAAATGTTATAATAATCAATAGGATTTCACTATTTGCTCACTATTACACGGGGAGGAGGGCGCATGGGGAGGAGCGTGCACGGGGAGGAGCTGAAGCAGCTGATGACGCTGACGTAGATTTTGTGAGAAACAAGCAGGATGTTGTTCAAGCTCCACTTCTCTCATGGTTCTACTTCCTGCAGGAAAGCAGCGTCGGTACAGAATGTTGCTGACGAACGGAGGGAAATGAAAAGTCTCATTTTGGGAGCAAATTAAGTCACGACTGACAAACCGAGGCTAAAAACTCCCAGAATTCCAGAGAGAAAATGGAGGAACCTGAGAAAGAACCGAGTCCGGGGATGAGACGGAGGCGTGGAGAGAGGAGCAGCACCGCACCAAGCCAGGCAGCAGAAGGTAGCTAGACCTTTCTGCACCGTCAGGCTGCACCGTCAGACTACACCGTGAAGCTACACCTGGCTTTCGTTGGCTGGTGGCGACCCCTGCAGGGTGGTGGTGGTGGTGGTGTCCGGGCTCCCCAGCAGACTGGAGCGGCTGGTGACCATTCCTCCCACCAGGGGGAGGTACGACAGGTGGAGGATGGGGAGCTGCAGGGACAACCTGCGCTGCACCCTGGAACAGGAGGTCTGGGCTTTACAGCTGTTTGGACAACTTATAACATTTAACATTTAGTCATTTAGCAGACGCTTTTATCCAAAGCGACTTACAATTGTTCAAACACCGACGGACGCAGCCATCAGGAGCAATTAGGGGTTAAGTGTCTTGCTCAAGGACACTACAGCATGCTAGCAGGAGGAGCCTGGGATCGAACCAGCGACCTTTGGATTACTAGACGACCAGCTCTACCTCCTGAGCTACCATCCCAACTTATACACCCCTCCATCCATCCCTCCATCCATCCCTCCATCCATCCCTCCATCCATCCACCCCTCCATCCCTCCATCCATCCACCCCTCCATGACTCTAAGTCACTCACTGCTCTGGGGAGTTGATTTCTTCTTCTGTGGTTGATGTTGTGTTGCAGCAGATCTCTGAACCTTCTCTGATCTGGGATCTGTCTTCACCATCTGCAAGGACACACTGAGTTAGACCAGGGGGGTGTCCCCTACTGGTGGAGGATCAGGAGAACAGGAGCACTGCTGATCTCAGCATGAGCATCGACCAACACCTCCACCTCCCAGAAGAACGTCTCCACCTATGTCCCCAAGCATCACTAGTCTGTTTACACTTTCACGACTATTTCACGACTACGACGACAGTATCAACCAGAGATGATCAGCTTCATTTGGAAGGAGTTCCCAGTGTCGCTCAGCAGGAGTTGGGGGTTCAACTCCCTGGTTCCCTGGTTCAGATGTTTTATCACTGTTGTGCTTTCATCAAAAGCCTCAAGGTCTGAGCAGGTCACTCCATCAGGGAGGAGGAGGGTGGGGGTTACTCCATCAGAGAGGAGGAGGGTGGGGGTAATTCCATCAGGGAGGAGGAGGGTTCGGTTCCGGGTTGTTTACCGTGTCTGTCTCTGCTCCGAGGCGGCTGTTCTGGTCCAGAGGAGGTGGAGCCAGAAGCGTTGTACATCTCCATGGCGATGGCCCTTATCGCCATGGTGACGGTCTCTATCTCGGTATCAAGCTGCAGACGGGAAGAAAGGTCACTCGGCCCAATGTCACAAAGTCCCCGACGGAATGTCCTCATTAGGATGTCCCCACACACACACACACACACACACGTTTCCTTTTTACTGTATTTAAATGTTTCAGATGAAGCCTTGTTGATCTCCTGACCTGCTCCCTTCTCCTCCTCAGCTGCTGGTTCTCTCTGCTCAGACGCTCTGCTTGACCTCCACCCTGCTCCTCCTCAACGCCCCCTGCTGGACAGCCAGGCGCCGCCGGGGGGTCCGCCGGGCACTGCGTCTCTCCTGGCTGCAAACACTGCCAGACAGAACGGTACCTCATTAATATTATTATTACCTCCTCCTTCCTAGGATGTCTCCTGGCTCCTAGACTCTCCCCCACTCATAGACTGTCTCCTAGCCTGTCCGTTAGCTCCTAGACTGTCTCCTGGCTCCTAGAGCAGAGGTGTCCAAACTTTTTCACTGAGGGCCACATAGAGAAAAACATGTGAAGGGCGGGGCCACTCACTAGAGGTGAGCTACATCACCTCCAGTGTGTTAAAGTCAGTAAAATCAATCAAATGAAGGTCAATTGTTCTTAAAGAAGGAAACCAGCCTCCATCACAGCTTTACATGGAGGAGTTTTCATTTATTTTGTTAGAAAAATGGTTGTCAGCACATTGTGAAAACAGCAGCCTCTGATTGGTTGTGAGTCAGGATGCTGATCCCCCTTCGCAGCCCGGTATGAAGAGGACAAACGAGAGGAAAAGAGGGCGGTGTATTTCAAGCTGGTTGTGCAGATAAGTCATTGTTGTTATGAACACATGAATACTGTGTCATAAATGTTGAACTCGCCTGTGAAGGGAGCAGTGATGCTGCTCTTTGGCTGCAGCTCAGCTCAAATTTTGCTGCTTGAGACGTGAAGGACATCACAGAGATGGCTGTCGGCCATTTTGGTTCTCAATCTGTTTTTGTTGGGAGTTTAACAGAGGAAATGTTTTTCTTGCATATGTATGTTGAGCTGAACAGACTGGTCGTTCTTTTTGCGTCTCATCGCAGGAAACGTAGGGGTCGGGAAGGGAGAGAAGCTGCATTTCCGTAAGTTGTCGCTGCAGACTCTTCCACTTCTTCTGCCTCCACCAGGGAGGGGGTGGAGAACAGCTTCATTTCCTTCTCAATGGCAGAAAAATCTTGAAGCTCTGACTGAATCCTGTCATGAGACGTGATCACAGACACATTTCCTCTTTTGAGCAGAAAGCTTGGCCTTTGGAAAAGCAGGTTTGAATTGGGACAGCGTGGGGAGGTGCAACACTGAAGTTGCGTAGTTGTGTCTCAGAGACGAGCTTCACACAGAGAAGGTTTTCATGTGCTCATGAAGGTGTGGTAGCAGCTGCTCGGAGCCTTGAAGGCTCTTGTTCAGTGTGTTGAAGCCAGGTCTGCCACTACAGAGGGTGACTCAGCTCATGGAGGTAAATTAAGGTAAGTTTCATTAAGGAGGATTTAAATTTATATTTAATACAACACAGACAATTAATACTGTTATATAATTATAGAACCCAGAATCATGGTTGTGGTATGTGACAAATAATCTCTTCAACTTGAACTTGAAGAGGTTGGTCCTTCTCTTTCTCGGGTAATAAAACCGCTGCAGCACGGAGCTGCGACTTAGCCAGCGCCCATCAGAATGGAAGAGGAGGTCCCTGTGTTCAGCATGGACATCAGATAGCAAAGCTCGAAATTCTCTTAGTCTCCTAGAGTGTCTCCTAGACCAGGGGTCGGCAACCTTCAGCATTAAAAGAGCCATTTGGGCGCGATTCCCGCCAAATTAAACCCACCTGAAGCTGCAAAAACCTATTTGACCGCTATCATGATGCTAACACAGCATCTAGAGTTTCATTACACTTATGCTTTGTTAGGCCCGCGGCCTCCCATGCTGGACCCATCGGCGCCTCCTCCTTTAGCCAATTTCACATACCTGGGATCAATTACTCTACCTTCGTCACGCACACAGTATTTATTCTCCAGCTCCCCAGTCACTCATTGCCAGAGCGTCAACTAGCTTACCCCAGTTGTACGGCTACTGGCCAGTTCCTAGGGCCAAGCTCTTAGTTCCTAACTCTTTGTTCCTAGCTCCTAGTTGATGTCTCCTTGTTTTGTCTTGCCCTAACCCGTTTGTCTCCTCTCCTCCACCAAGCCTGTCCGTCTCTCTCCATCCAGCCGGGCTCCCCGTCTCTCCACCCGGACCCTGGACCCCTCCTGCCTGGTCATCGTCCTTGCCTTGCCCTGCTCCGTCCCTACCCGACCAGATCCCTCAGGCCATCTGCACCGTGTTGTCTAATAAACATCCTTTGTCTAAGCCCCCGTCTGCCTCCCATCCCTGGCTCCTGCGTTTGGGTCCCTCCGAGCTCCGCTCTTAAAACGCTTTGTGTATAAGAGCTGTACTTTGTTGCATTTATGAAATAAAAGAACTACAAACCGATAAAGACTCATTTTATTTCTGTGCTTGACACAGCAAAACACTCAATTCTTTTGAACTCTAAAAAAAAGAATGCTGGCACCTATCATTTTTCTTTGCAATAAAATACTAAAGCAGCTCCATCACTTATTTGTGGATTTGAAAAAAAATTTAATTAAAAGGGGCAAAAAAAAGTTTATCTTTCATCACGACTTAAGTGTATTTCAGTGCCGTCATCCGCGACTGTCGCTGCCGCAGTCGACCTGAATGAAACAACTACATCAGTTCAGGGTCAGCGTTAGGGTTAGGGGCCCATATCAACATCTATGTTTGCAAAATGAAAAGCTCGTTTCTCCCACCTGCTTCATGCCATTACTGCCCTGAACCTCACTGCAGAGCTTCTCCACTCGGGGGCTCTATGATGTCACTGAGCTTCACACATGACTGGTCGCTGTCGTCAGGAAGCTGCTTTTTATGAAGTTGATGGTGGAGAACACAGCGTGTGGATCCAAGGATGGACAGGACCCCAAACGTGTACTTCTTCATGTTCAAATATGTGTCGGGAATGGCATTCCATGTCTCCATTCCACTCCGCATCCCATGAAACTTTTCTTTTTTTGGATGTATCCATGGTTACCGGGGGTCGAGAGCTCAGAATAAGTCAGCAGCCTGTCGGCAACAGGTGACGCAGACAAGGTGCGACGCGTATTTTGATCGACAAAATATGAAAACATGTTTTACTTCAATGTTACAAGATCACCTACATCTCCAGAATCACAACTGTTACACTGAAAAAATGGACTAAATAGAATAAAATGTATTGAAATGAAATATCCAGTATTTATTCACACTATTTTCTCAAAGCCACAGGGAGCCACGGCAGAGGGACCAAAGAGCCACATGCGGCGCCGAGGCGGCTCGCCCACCCCTGAGCGAGGCTGTCGGCTAGACGCAGAGAGGGGAATGGCAGGGAGGTGGGCGTGGCAGGGTGCTCACCTCAGGGCTGAACCCCCAGAGGAGGACGGAGGCATTGCAGGTGATGATGAGGATGGAGGAGAGGAGGAAGTGTAGCTGGGGCTGATGGGAGGAGGACAGGGAGCCCAACACGCCCACACCGCTGAAAAACACCACAGACAGGACGCTCAGAGCGAGACGCCGGCCACCAGGCTGCAGTTCCTGTCTGTCAGGGTCGACTTCCTGTCCACACAGGACGCTCCAGGCCAGGAAACAGCCCAGACCCTGAACACAAAGTCCTGTTAGATTTGACACAACACAGGCCCGTGTATTTGCTTCGGGAGCGCCCCCTGTGGCCCCCTGTGGCCCCCTGCGGCTGTACATGAAGAGTCCAACTCAGAGGTGCGATGGTACGTCAACATAGCATGTAGCATGTAGCATGTCCTGGAAGACAACACTCTTTTAAATCCCTGGAATGTGTGTTTATAGCTATCAATGTGAGAGAAGAGTTGTGAGTTAAGACAAAAGCAGAAATGTATATTTAATACAACACAGACAACTAGCACTATTATATAACTATAGAACCCAGAAGTGTGATTGTGGCGCCGCCCATTGCGGTCGCCTGCGCAAGCGCCTCTTATCGAATACTCACATTTTAGTATTTTTACAGCTTATTGTGCGTAATCTCCGGGTGCGGTGCAAAGACATTTCACTGCATATAAGTATAAATATATGTGACAAATAAACCTCTTGAATCTTAAATCACATACAAATGCTCTCTGGAAAACAACATGTAGTATGTAGTACACCATCTAGGGGAAGTTTGGCCGTAGTGCAGCTTAGCAACACTGTAAACATGACCGAGGACATGAAGGTAGTTCATGCTGGTGGAGTTGGAGGTGTGACTGACCAGCTGCGGAGCCTTGTAGCTGTACAGGGCGGTGAGCCAGCTGTCCAGGTGGAGGCTGAAGCAGCGCTCCGAGAACCACACATCCGTCACCTCCGTCAGCTGGTCAGAAGGGATGCTCTGACAAACAAAACCAACACTTACTACCTGAAAAGGATGGGTGGATGGATGACTGACAGACAGATGATGGACGTATGAATCAATGGATGGATAGATGGATAGAAGAATGGGCAGAAGATGGATGAATTGACGGATGGGTGGATGGATGGATGGGTGGGTGGGTATTACCTCTGAGCCGAGCTGAGACTCCACCTGTGTCAGAGGGTCCAGAAGCTGCCAGCAGAACAAAACCAACAGATCCAACAGAAGCATTGCAGAAAGAGTCCAACAGGGAGGGACGACCCAGCTGTGCCGCTGGGGGTAGAAGAGGCAATTATAACATTTAATATAGTGTTGCTACTAACACGTAGCACCGCGTTACAAAGTGTAACAAAGTGTAACAAAGTGTAACACCGCGTAACAAAGTGTAACAAAGTGAAACAAAGTGTAACAAAGTGTAACAAAGTGAAACAAAGTGTAACAAAGTGTAACACCACGTAACAAAACATAACGCGCGTAACAACGTCACACCATGAAACACCACGTCACAACATGTAACAACACGTCACACCATGTAACACCACGGAACAACACATAACACGCGTAACAACACGTCACAACTTGTAACAACACGTCACAATATGTAACAACACGTCACAACATGTAACACCACGTAACACGCGTAACAACACGTCACAACATGTCACAACATATAACACCACGTAACAACACATAACACATGTAACAACACGTCACACAATGTAACAACACGTAACAACACATCACAATATTAACACCACGTAAAAACACATAACACGCGTAACAACATGTCACAACATGTAACACCACGGAACAACATGTAACACAACATAAAAACACATAACGCGTAACAACACGTCCACAACATGTAACAACACATCACAACATGTAACACCACGTAACAACACAAAACACATGTAACACCACGTAAAAACACATAACAGGCGTAACAACACGTCACAACATGTAACAACACGTCACAACATGGAACAACACGTCACAACATGTAACAACACGTCCACAACATGTAACAACATATCACAACATGTAACACCACGTAACAACATGTAACAGCACGTAAAACACATAACACACATAACAACACGTCACAACATGTAACAACACGTCACAACATGTAACACCACGTAAAAACACATAACACACGTAACAACACGTGACAACATGGAACAACACGTCACAACATGTAACAACACGTCCACAACATGTAACAACATATCACAACATGTAACACCACGTAACAACATGTAACACCACGTAAAACACATAACACACGTAACAACACGTGACAACATGGAACAACACGTCACAACATGTAACAACACGTCCACAACATGTAACAACATATCACAACATGTAACACCACGTAACAACATGTAACACCACGTAAAACACATAACACACGTAACAACACGTCACAACATGTAACAACACGTCACAACATGTAACAACACGTCACAACAAGTAACACCACGTAACAACACATAACACACGTAGCAACCCGTCACAACATGTAACACCACGTATAACACATAACACGCGTAACAACACGTCACAACATGTAACAACACGTCACAACATGTAACACCACGTAAAAATACACAAGACGCGAAACAACACGTCACAACATGTAACAACACATCACAACATGTAACACCACGTCACAACACATAACACGCGTGACAACACGTCACAACATGTAACATCACGTAAAAACACATAAGACGCGTAACAACACGTCACAACATGTAACAACACGTCCACAAGATGTAACAACACATCACAACAAGTAACACCACGTAACAACACATTACACGCGTAACAACACGTCACAACATGTAACACCACGGAACAACATGTAACACCACATAAAAACACATAACGCGTAACAACACGTCCACAACATGTCACAACACATCACAACATGTTACACCACGTAACAACACAAAACACATGTAACAACACGTCACAACATGTAACAACACGTCCACAACACATAACACGCGAAACAACACGTCACAACATGTAACAACACGTCACAACATGGAACAACACGTCACAACATAGAACAACACGTCCACAACATGTAACAACATATCACAACATGTAACACCACGTAACAACATGTAACACCACGTAAAACACATAACACACATAACAACATGTCACAACATGTAACAACACATCACAACATGTAACGAGCGTAACAACACGTCACAACATGTAACAACACGTCACAACATGTAACACCACGTAAAAACACATAACACGCGTAACAACACGTCACAACATGGAACAACACGTCACAACATGTAACAACACGTCCACAACATGTAACAACATATCACAACATGTAACACCACGTAACAACATGTAACACCACGTAAAACACATAACACGCGTAACAGCACGTCACAACATGTAACAACACGTAAAAACACATAACGAATAATAACACGTCACAACATGTAACAACACGTCACAACATGTAACAACGCGTCACAACATGTAACACGTAAAAACACATAACACGTAACAACACGTCACAACATGTAACAACACGTCACAACATGTAACACCACGTCAAAACACATAACACGTGTAACAACGCGTCACAACATGTAACAACACGCCACAACATGTTACAACGCGTCACAACATGTAACACGTTAAAACACATAACGCGTAAAACACATAACGCGTAACAACACGTCACAACATGTAACAACACGTAAAAACACATAACGCATAACAACACGTCAAAACATGTAACAACATGTCACACTATGTAACAACATGTAACACAACGTGACACAACGTAACACAATGTAACACAATGTAACATCACATAACACCACATGTGGATGGAACATGGAATTCTATACAACAATATGTTGTTTTTATCTTTCTTCACTGCTGGAGGCTTGACTCTGCATGTTGATCTGAGCTCTACTGGACGTCCTGACACCGGACAGAAGCTCGGTCTGATTTTTGGGATTATCGTCACCTTCTGCCTTGATCCAGGGAGGATGAGAAGGGAATAGACCTTCAGCATCTTAGTGAACAGAACTCCGAATACCAGGCAGTGCCCCAGCGTCAGCACCCACAGACGACTCTGTGGACGGAGGAAAACACCTTCAAAACAAATTTAAACACAATTAAACAACTTAACAACACCTTATAACACATGGAAAACACATGGAAAACACCTTAACAACACCTTAACAACACCTTATAACACATGGAAAACACATTAAAACACCCAACAATCACCAGATTGTTGGGTGTTAGACCAATCACCTGTTTCCGTGACAGGAAGTGACCACTGCTCTACTTAGAGGTGGTGAGGTCAACGCAACTGACTATTTACAGTTCTAATTCCTTGGTTCGAGGACTCACAGAGCAGAGAGGGTCCCCGAACGGCACCTGGGCCCCTCCCGGAACCAGGGCCCCGTCGAGGCCGGCGAGTGGGATGGAAGCGGTGGACAGAAGGACCCCAAGGAGCAGCAGCTGGTCCAGGGGACCGCAGCAGGCCTTTAGGTGCCTGGCAGCGGACGGACAGAAACAGGTCAGAACAGGTGCACCTGCTAACAGGAACCGGCCTGGCGTGGGGCCACACCCACCTCTGTCTGCGCTGCGTGACACTGAGGATGAGGAGGGCGAGCGTCGTGATGAAGACCAGAGCAGCGACGGCGCTGAGGACGGAGAACAGAACCAGGCTCACGCTGCTGCGTTGCAGACGGACCTGGGTTCTGTCTCTGACCAAAGCGGAACCTGCAGCGGAGGAGGACATGTTGAGAACACGAGGAGAACATGTTGAGAACATGATGAGAACATGTGGAGGACATGAGGAGAACATGTTGAGAACACGAGGAGAACATGAGGATAACATGTGGAGAACACGAGGAGAACATGAGGGGAAGATGTGGAGAACATGTTGAGAACACGAGGAGAACATGAGGAGAACATGTGGAGAACACGTTGAGAACACAAGGAGAAGATGTGGAGAACATGTTGAGAACACGAGGAGAACATGTGCAGAACATGTTGAGAACATGAGAACATGAGGAGAACATGTGGAGAACATGTGGAGAACATGATGAGAACGTGGGGAGAACATGAGGAGATCATGTTGAGAACACGAGGAGAACATGTGGAGAACATGTTGAGAACATGAGGAGAACATGTGGAGAACACAAGGAGAACATGAGGAGAACATGAGGAGAACATGTGGAGAACACGTTGAGAACACTAGAAGAGAACATCTGGAGAACATGTTGAGAACATGAGGAGAACATGAGGAGAAGATGTGGAGAACATGTTGAGAACACGAGGAGAACATGAGGAGAACATGTGGAGAACATGTTGAGAACACGAGGAGAAGATGTGGAGAACATGTTGAGAACACTAGAAGAGAATATCTGGAGAACATGTTGAGAACATGAGGAGAACATGAGGAGAACATGTGGAGAACATGTGGAGAACGTGAGGAGAACATGAGGAGAACATGTGGAGAACATGTGGAGAATGTGAGGAGAACATGTGGAGAACATGTGGAGAAAATGTGGAGAAAATGTGGAGAACGTGATGAGGACGTGAGGAGAACATGTGGAGGACATGATGAGAACATGAGGAGAACATGTGGAGGACATGTGGAGAACATGTGGAGAACATGTGGAGAACACGAGGAGAACATGTGGAGAACATGTTGAGAACATGTGGAGAACATGTGGAGAATATGTGGAGAACATGGTGAGAACATGAGGAGAACATCTGGAGAACATGACGAGAACATGAGGAGAACATCTGGAGAACATGTGGAGAACATGAGGAGAACATGAGGAGAACATGTTGAGAACATGAGGAGAACATGAGGAGAACATGAGGAGAACATGTGGAGAACATGTTGAGAACATCAGGAGAACATGTGGAGAACATGAGGAGAACATGAGGAGAACATCTGGAGAACATGTGGAGGACATGTGGAAAACATGAGGAGAACCTGTGGAGAACATGTGGAGGACATGTGGAGAACGTGAGGAGAACATGTGGAGGACATGTGGAGAACATGTGGAGAACATGTGGAGAACATGAAGAGAATATGAGGAGAATATGAGGAGAACATGTGAAGAACACGAGGAGAACATGTGGAGAACATGTTGAGAACATGAGGAGAACATGTGGAGAACATGTGGAGGACATGATGAGAACATGAGCAGAACATGTGGAGAAGAACATGTGGAGGACATGATGAGAACATGTGGAGAACATGTTCTGGTGAATGTGGTGACGTCAGCGTTATATTTAAATATTCTCATCATCTTTAATGTTCATAACATGATTATTTGAAAAGCGTGACTTTTGGGATGGGGTGTGGGCGTGGCCGCAGTGACCTGGGTGGGTATGGGCGTGGCCGCAGTGACCTGGGTGGGTATTGGCGTGGCCGCAGTGACCTGTGTAGGCGTGGCCGCAGTGACCTGGGCGGGTATGGGCGGGCCGCAGTGACCTGGGTGGGTATGGGCGTGGCCACAGTGACCTGGGCGGGTATGGGCGTGGCCGCAGTGACCTGTGTAGGCGTGGCCGCAGTTACCTGGGTGGGTATGGGCGTGGCCACAGTGACCTGGGCGGGTATGGGCGTGGCCGCAGTGACCTGTGTAGGCGTGGCCGCAGTTACCTGGGTGGGTATGGGCGTGGCCACAGTGACCTGGGCGGGTATGGGCGTGGCCGCAGTGACCTGGGGGGGTATGGGCGTGGCCGCAGTGACCTGTGTAGGCGTGGCCACAGTGACCTGGGCGGGTATGGGCGTGGCCGCAGTGACCTGGGCGGGTATGGGCGTGGCCGCAGTGACCTGGGTGGGTATGGGCGTGGCCGCAGTGACCTGTGTAGGCGTGGCCGCAGTGACCTGGGTGGGTATGGGCGTGGCCGCAGTGACCTGGGTGGGTATGGGCGTGGCCGCAGTGACCTGGGTGGGTATGGGCGTGGCCGCAGTGACCTGTGAAGCTCAGCGCGTCGGGGAACACGTGCATCTCGCTGCTGGAGGCGTCGAATCGACCCACGAGGACGTCTCCGGCCGCTATGGAAACACAATACCAATAACACCACAACCAGGATCAATCATCAGTTATTAGTGTCACGCCCATACAGAAGGGTCTTCATTGGCTGACCAGGATTCAAGCCCTGATCTCAAATGAAGTCATGTCATCTGATCAGGAAGTGACATCACTAACAACCGCTCCCATCACCTGATCAATATCGAACCGATCGATCGATCTGGTTAAAAGAACCTCAATCTCACCTTGAAATTGACGCAGCTCGATCGGCACGAGACGCTCCCCGTTCCGAAACACCACCGGTCCCTAAAAAACATCATTTATATATGTATCATATCCACTAGTACATTATATTTATATATTATACTTTATGTGACAGGCAACATCACTGCCTGCTTTGGGAGCTGTACTGCCCAGGACAGGCGGGCCCTGCAGAGGGTGGTGCGTTCAGCTGAACGTACCACTGGAACTACCCTCCCCCCCTTGCAGGAGTTATACACCAGGAGGTGTAGTAGCAGAGCCCGTAGGATCATGAAGGATCCTCATCACTCCAACAACGGACTGTTTCAGCTGCTGCGTCAGGCAAGAGCCTCCGCAGTCACGCAGCGAGAACAGAGAGACTGAGACGGAGTTTCTTCCCTCAAGCCATCAGAACTGTCAATGCTGACCTCACCAGGGGTCCTAACTGAGCCATGCACTAGGCTCCACTACCTACTGTACTGTATGTAGCATACTGTACCGCATACTGTATCACTGTTCAGGGTTGTTCGTGATGCCGTATTGCTGCGCCGTACTGTTGTATACTGTGCTGTATTATCCCAAACACTACCTCACACTATTCACATTCACATGCCACTTTAATTCACATGCCACTTTAAATGCACATATCTGTATATACATAGGCATATTCCTTCAACCTATTCCATTTTATTTCAATTTATTTTTTATTGTATTTTATTCTATATATTTTTTATCTTATTCTATAAGTATTCCACTTACTGTATTACGTTTTAGGAGTCAGTTAGTCGGTCTATTAGAAAGGAATTTTCTACTTTTTATTTTATTTTATTTTAGTACTTTTTCCTAGGACTTATTGTGTGCTATCACCGGGTGCGTTGCATTACATTTCACTGCATATATGTATGGAAGTATGTATATGTATGTGACAAATAAAAAATATTGAATCTTGAATCTTGAATCTATGTATATGTATCATATCAATCTAGCCTCTGGCGGTGCACAAGCCAGTGTATCATCAGTGCCGGTCCCCAGCCCGGATGAATAGAGAGGGTTGTGTCAGGAAGGACATCCGGCGTAAAAACCATGCACATCAAACATGATGACAACAAATCTGATTTCCATACCGGATGGGTGGAGGCCCTGGTTAACAACCACCACCACTGGTGCCGTTAGCCAACAGGGTGCCAGTGGAAACTGTGCTACTGTCGGCCCAAGAAGAAGAAGAAGAAGAAGAAGAAGAAGAAGAAGAAGGAGAAGAAGAAGAAGGCATGTCTGGAGACAGCAGGAGAAGAAAGGAAGCAGAGTAGAGTTGAGAGTAGGAACTTTGAACGTTGGACTACATCTTATGCAGAAGGTGCAATCTGACAGAGATTAGTGACCTCAAAGGGGTGGTTGGGGAGTGTGTTGCTAGGCAGCATGGGATGGTGGTCTGTAGGATGACTCTGGAGGCCAAGAAGGGGAAGAGAGTGAAAGAAGAGCCAAAGATAAAATGGTGGAAGTTGAAAAAGGAGGAGTGTTGCATGGAATTTAGGGAAGAGGTAAGGCAGACAATAGGTGGGAATGAACGGTTACCAGGTGACTGGGAAACAACTGCAGAAGTGGTGAGGGAGACGCCAAGAAGGTACTCGGTGTATCATGCAAGAAGAGGAAGGAAGACAAGGACTCTTGGTGGTGGAATGAGGAAGTAAAGGAGAGCATAGAGCAGAAGAGGTTTGCGAAGAAGAAATGGGAAAGTCAGAGATGAAGAAAGTAGACAGGAGTACAAGCTGATGCAGCGCAAGGAGAAGAGAAGGTGGAAGGAGTACTTTGAGGAGTTGATGAATGAAGAAATTGAGAGGGAGAGAAGAGTGGATGATGTGGGGATAGTGGATCAAGAAGTGCAGCAAATTAGCAAGGATGAGGTGAGAACAGCATTAAAGAAGATGAAGAGTGGAAAGGCAGTTGGCCCAGATGACAAACCTGGGGAAGCATGGAAATGTTTAGGTGAGATGGCAGTGGCGTTCCTAACCAGACTGTTTAACACCATCCTGGAGAGGGAGAGGATGCCGGAGGAGTGGAGCAGAAGTGTACTGGTACCATCTTCAAGAATAAGGGAGACGTACAGAGCTGGTGGTTTCATGCCAGGAAAGAGTACTACAGATGACATGTTTGGCTTAAGAACGCTGATGGAAAAGTACAGGGAAGGCCAGAGAGAGTTGCACTGCGTCTTTGTGGATTTAGAGAAAGCCTATGATAGGGTGCCGAGAGAGGAAGTGTGGTATTGCAAGAGGAAGTCGGGGACGGCAGAGAAGTAGGTAAGAGTGGTACAGGATATGTATGAGGGCAGTCAGACAGTAGTAAGGTGTGTAGTAGGCGTGACCAAGGCATCAAAGTGGAGGTGGGACTGCATCAAGGATCAGCTCTGAGCCCTTTCTTGTTGCAGTGGTGATGTACAGGTTAAATCAGGCAGGAGTCTCTGTGGACTATGATGTTCACAGATGACATTGTGATCTGTAGTGAGAGTAGGGAGCAGGTGGAGGAGAGCCTGGAGAGGTGGAGGCAGCATTAGAGAGAAGAGGAATGAAAGTCAGCAGGAGTAAGACACAATACATGTGCCTGAATGGGAGGGAGGGCGGAGAAAAGCTGAGAATGCAAGGAGTGGAGGTGGAGAAGGCGGATGAGTTCAAGTACTTGGGGTCGACCATCCAAAGCAGCGGAGAGTGTGGGAGAGAGGTGAAGAAGAGAGTACAGGCTGGGTCTGTGACAGAAGAAAGAGTGAAGGGGAAGGTGTACAGGACGGAAGTGAGAGCAGCCATGTTGTAGGGTTTAGAGGCGGTGGCACCGACTAAAAGGCAGGTGGATGAAGTGGAGGTGGCAGAGTTGAGGATGTTGAGGTTTTCATTGGGAGGGACAAGGATGGACAGGATTAAGAATGAGGACATTAGAGGGACAGCTCAGGTTGGACAGTGAGAGAGGCCAGATTGAGATGGTTTGGACACGTGTGGAGGAGAGATGAGAGTTACATTGGGAGGAGGAGGCTGAGGGTGGAGCTGCCAGGCAAGAGGAAAAGAGGAAGCCAAAGAGAAGCTTGATGGAGGTGCTGAGGGAGGACATGCAGGTGGGTGGTGTCATGGAGGAAGATGCACAGAACACAAGGTGTTGGAGGCAGATGATCAACTGTGGTGACCACTAACGGGAGCAGCCCAAAGAAGAAGAAGAAGAAGAAGAAGATATGTTTCATATCACCATTAAACTGGAATATCTCACTGTACACGCTCCAGTAAAACACTGATACTGTTTTACTTTCACATTTTGGGGTTTTTAACAAAGATTCCTGACAAAAAAACTCATGAACCCAACATGTGGAGGCAGGGGAGGTGGAGGGATGAGTTTGATTCCCACTGGATGGAAGAGTAGAGCTCAATAGGTGGAGGCAGGGGAGGTGGAGGCAGGGGAGGTGTAGGGAGCGCAGAAACACAGCAAAGCAGGTGGGGCAGGAGGGACTAGCTGCTTCAATAGGCCCGCCCATATAAGGGTGTGAAAGTGTGTGGCGCCATCCAGTTGTCTGACACAACTAGCTCCGCAAGCCACCCCTCATTAACTGTACTTTTTAAACCTGGTGATAGAGCAGACTGAAAGTACATGTAACTGAGTACATGTAACTGAGTACATGAAACTGAGTACATGTAACTGAGTACATGTAACTGAGTACATGTAACTATTTACTCTAACCCACCGTGACTCCCTGGAACTGGGTTCTTCTCACAGCGTCCAGCAGCTTCTGTCCCAGCTCGGTCCGGGTGACCGAGAGGCTCCGGTTCTGCTTCTGGTTCCGGCTCTGCCGGTCCCGGACTCTCAGTACCTCCATCACCTGACTCAGGGCCCGCACCACCACCCAGACGCCGTCGTAGGCGTAGGCGTGGAGCGGCGCGGACCACCGGGCCGGGCTCAGCTGGGCTAGGTGGGAGCGGTGGGCCCGCTGGTACTCTGCAGGGCTCTGGAGAGAAGGGTTCAAAAGAGCAAAGAAAAAGAAAAAGACTTTTCAAAAATGACAATTGAGAATTTTTAGAGAAAAATCTAAAATGGAAAAAAAATCAAAAGAAAAGAAAAACAAAAGATGAAACTTTTGGGAAATATTTGGGTCAAAAAGTATTTTTTAACTAAAAAGTAAAAAAAAAAATCCCCGTGGTCCGGTGGTTAAGGTGGTTTCTGTGTACTTTACGGTGGTCCTCTGTTGAAGGCCTTTCCTGTGTTTAAGGGGCTTTCGCTGTTTAAGGTGGTCCGGTGGTTAAGGGGTTTTCTGTATTTAAGTTGTTTTCTGTGTTCAAGGTGGTCTGGTATTTAAGGTGGTCCTGTGTTGAAGGTATTTTCCGTGCTTAAGGTGGTCCTGTGTTGAAGGGGTTTTCTTTATTTAAGGTGTTTTCTGTGTTTAATGTGGTCCAGTCTTTAAGGGGGTTTGTGTATTTAAGGTGGTCCTGTGTTCAAGGGGGTTTGTGTATTTAAGGTGGTCCTGTGTTTAAGGTGGTCCAGTGTTTAAGGTGTAAGGTGGTGCTGTGTTCAAGGCATTTCCTGTGTTTAAAGTGGTCCTGTGTTGAAGGTATTTTCTGTGTCTACGGTGGTCTGGTGTTGAAGGTATTTTCCGTGTTTAAGGTGGTCCTGTGTTGAAGGGGTTTTCTTTATTTAAGGTATTTTCTGTGTTGAAGGTGGTCCAGTGTTGAAGGCGGTCCAGTGTTTAAGGTGCTCCAGTGTTGAAGGAGTTTTCTGTCTTTAATGTGGTCCAGTGTTTAAGGTGGTCCTGTGTGTAAGGTGGTCCTGTGGTGGTCTCACCCGTCCGGAGACTCCCCTGGTGTTGGAGTCGCTGAGCTGCTGGACGTTCAGATGGATAGAGCAGTCCAGAGCGGCCTGCAGAGCCTCCAGAGAGCAGTTGGAGCGCCGGGGATCTGGCCTCCAGCGGGGGCCCGGACCCCCAGACACGATCCACTGGTACCTCCCTCCAAACATGTTCAGCCTGGAAGCCTGAGGGGTTGACACAGAGGGTACAACCAGTATATCCAGTCTGCTACTGGTGACACTGGGAGCCGCCCAGTTCAACCAGTCTGCCCAGGGCCAGCCCATAGCAAAAACACGCTATGCGGTTGTTTAGGGCCACAACCTTTAGCGGGGCCACGCGATCCGCCAATTTACGATGCTTCTCCAAATATTGCCCCCGTTTCGCATAACAAAACAAAAAACAGTGTTTTTATTTTAGATGATGTATTTATCTTCCTCAGTTTCCTAATAAAGGCACAGGCCGGCCCTGAGACGGGTGACACTGGGAGCCGTCCAGTCTGATGCTGGTACTTACGCAGCAAAACACCTGGGAGAGGGAATCCTCTTCGCTCTGGACGATGATGATCCTCATGTCACTTTCCTGACACGAAACCAGGTTGGCACATAGTACACAGAAAGAATGTTCACAAGTACTTATATTCAACATTAATGTAATAAAAGTAATTATAAATGAAATGTATATGAAGTATAAATATATATGAATTGTATATATAAAATATATATTATACTGTATATACTGCTGTTTCATTGTTCTATTGTTCTGCTGTTCAGTCCTGAATATCCCTACGTTCTGACCTTCAGCTTCTGGACGGGCAAACAGACTTCCTCAGAGAGACTCTGCATCGTCACCACCTCCACCTCCACCTCGGCCTTCAGCAGCTGCTTCACGAGGTCCCTCCTCATCTGCAAAGATGGGACAGAACAAGACCTGGATCAGGGTAAGAGTCAGGTTTCTGCTTCTGCTTTGTTCTGTTTGGTGTGTTTATGCTTTCTGCGACAGAACTACAGCTCGGAAGAGTGACCTGGGGGAGCCTGGATCCGTCCAGGTGGAGTCCAGGTCCCTGGGTGAGGAGGCCCACCCTCCTCCAGCCGTAATGCTGCAGCAGCCTCAGCACTGCCTGGTTGAAGATCCGATCTGAGGGAACCATGCTGAAGAAGTTTGGGAAGCGGCGCCGGTCGGACAGAACCGGAGAGACGGCATCGAAGGACACCTGGACGGAAGGAAGGATGGAGGGGTGGAGTTGTGGAGGAAGGAAAGATGGAAGGAAGTAAGAAAGGATGGACGGACTGAAAGGACAGGAAGTCCACCGGTCTCTACCTCGTCCTCCTAAGGATTCTGCAGCCGTTTGCTCTCATTCCGGTACGGACTTAGAACGTTGTGTGTCCACTGGGGGCAGTGTCACGTTTAGTAAAGCACAATGTACAGAAAAGATAGAAGAAATACCTTTTCCAAACTTTAGTTGAAAACTTTAGAACCCAAAAGTATGGATCTGCAAATAAAAATCTGTGTTGGAACCTCATCCTTCTATCTGCTCCGTTTTATTTCCCGTATTGGCTCCGCCTCCCGACAAGAAGTTGGACAATTCAACCAATCAGCTTCTTTGAATCGTTTTTGGTAGGTGTGGGCTTGGCTCCTCTGCGAGCGACGGTTTCCCAGAACCCCCTGCGTTGCGAAGCTCCGCAGAGACATAGAAGCTTAATTCCACACTCTGAGAAATCCTGGATTCTGATTGGTCGATAGCAGCTACCAGCGCTTGTCATTTCTGGATCACGACGGTGGCTCCACAAGGAAACTATAGAGAAAGACTCCATGACGTCCATTTAAATATTCAAAACAGGAAATATGTTCAGTTTGTTTTTCAAGTAGTACACAGTAGTAGAATTCTAAGCGGTGCGTTGGAATGCACGACGTATGCACGACATAGTGTACTAGTATGCACGACGTAGTGTACTAGTATGCATGACGTAGTGTACTAGTATACACAAAGTAGTGTACTAGTATACACAAAGTAGTGAGCTAGTAAGCACGACGTAGTGTACTAGTAAGCACGACGTAGTGTACTAGTATGCACGACGTAGTGTACTAGTGTGCACGACGTAGTGAACTAGTATGCACGACGTAGTGTACTAGTATGCACGACGTAGTGAACTAGTATGCACGACGTAGTGTACTAGTATGCACGACGTAGTGAACTAGTATGCACGACGTAGTGTACTAGTATGCACGACGTAGTGAACTAGTATGCACGACGTAGTGAACTAGTATGCACTACGTAGTGTACCAGTATACACGACTTAGTGAACTAGTATGCACGACGTAGTGAACTAGTATGCACGACGTAGTGAACTAGTATGCACGACGTAGTGAACTAGTATGCACGACGTAGTGTACCAGTATGCACGACGTAGTGAACTAGTATGCACGACGTAGTGTACCCGTATGCACGACGTAGTGAACTAGTATGCACAACGTAGTGTACCAGTATGCACGACGTAGTGTACCAGTATGCACGACGTAGTGTATCAGTATGCACGACGTAGTGAACTAGTATGCACGACGTAGTGTACCAGTATGCACGACGTAGTGAACTAGTATGCACTACGTAGTGTACCAGTATGCACGACGTAGTGAACTAGTATGCACGACGTTGTGTACCAGTATGCACGACGTAGTGTATCAGTATGCACGACGTAGTGTACCAGTATGCACGACGTAGTGTACCAGTATGCACGACGTAGTGAACTAGTATGCACAACGTAGTGAACTAGTATGCACTACGTAGTGTACCAGTATACACGACATAGTGAACTAGTATGCACGACGTAGTGAACTAGTATGCACGACGTAGTGTACCAGTATGCACGACGTAATGTACCAGTATGCACGACGTAGTGAACTAGTATGCACGACGTAGTGTACCAGTATGCACGACGTAGTGTACCGGTATGCACAACGTAGTGTACCAGTATGCACGACGTAATGTACCAGTATGCACGACGTAGTGAACTAGTATGCACGACGTAGTGTACCAGTATGCACGACGTAGTGTACCGGTATGCACAACGTAGTGTACCAGTATGCACAACGTAGTGTACCAGTATGCACAACGTAGTGTACCGGTAAGCACGACGTAGTGAACCAGTATGCACGACGTAGTGTACCAGTATGCACGACGTAGTGTATCAGTATGCACGACGTAGTGTACCAGTATGCACGACGTAGTGTACCAGTATGCACGACGTAGTGAACTAGTATGCACTACGTAGTGTACCAGTATACACGGCGTAGTGAACTAGTATGCACGACGTAGTGAACTAGTATGCAATACGTAGTGTACCAGTATACACGGCGTAGTGAACTAGTATGCACGACGTAGTGAACTAGTATGCACGACGTAGTGTACCAGTATGCACGACGTAGTGTACCAGTATGCACAACGTAGTGTACTAGTATGCACGACGTAGTGTACCGGTATGCACGACGTAGTGTACCAGTATGCACGACGTAGTGTACTAGTATGCACGACGTAGTGTACCAGTATGCACGACGTAGTGTACTAGTATGCACGACGTAGTGTACCGGTATGCACGACGTAGTGAACTAGTATGCACGACGTAGTGTACTAGTATGCACGACGTAGTGAACTAGTATGCATGACGTAGTGTACTAGTATGCACGACGTAGTGAACTAGTATGCACAACGTAGTGAACTAGTATGCACTACGTAGTGTACCAGTATACACGACTTAGTGAACTAGTATGCACGACGTAGTGAACTAGTATGCACGACGTAGTGAACTAGTATGCACGACGTAGTGTACCAGTATGCACGACGTAGTGAACTAGTATGCACGACGTAGTGTACCCGTATGCACGACGTAGTGAACTAGTATGCACGACGTAGTGTACCAGTATGCACAACGTAGTGTACCAGTATGCACGACGTAGTGTATCAGTATGCACGACGTAGTGAACTAGTATGCACGACGTAGTGTACCAGTATGCACAACGTAGTGAACTAGTATGCACGACGTAGTGTACCAGTATGCACGACGTAGTGTATCAGTATGCATGACGTAGTGTACCAGTATGCACAACGTAGTGAACTAGTATGCACGATGTAGTGTACCAGTATGCACGACGTAGTGAACTAGTATGCACGACGTAGTGTACCAGTATGCACGACGTAGTGTATCAGTATGCACGACGTAGTGTACCAGTATGCACGACGTAGTGTACCAGTATGCACGAGGTAGTGAACTAGTATGCACAACGTAGTGAACTAGTATGCACTACGTAGTGTACCAGTATACACGACATAGTGAACTAGTATGCACGACGTAGTGAACTAGTATGCACGACGTAGTGTACCAGTATGCACAACGTAATGTGCCAGTATGCACGACGTAGTGAACTAGTATGCACGACGTAGTGTACCAGTATGCACGACGTAGTGTACCGGTATGCACGACGTAGTGAACCAGTATGCACGACGTAGTGTACCAGTATGCACGACGTAGTGTATCAGTATGCACGACGTAGTGTACCAGTATGCACGACGTAGTGTACCAGTATGCACGACGTAGTGAACTAGTATGCACTACGTAGTGTACCAGTATACACGGCGTAGTGAACTAGTATGCACGACGTAGTGAACTAGTATGCACTACGTAGTGTACCAGTATGCACGGCGTAGTGAACTAGTATGCACGACGTAGTGAACTAGTATGCACGACGTAGTGTACCAGTATGCACGACGTAGTGTACCAGTATGCACGACGTAGTGTACTAGTATGCACGACGTAGTGTACCGGTATGCACGACGTAGTGTACCAGTATGCACGACGTAGTGTACTAGTATGCACGACGTAGTGCACCAGTATGCACGACGTAGTGTACTAGTATGCACGACGTAGTGTACCGGTATGCACGACGTAGTGTACCAGTATGCACGACGTAGTGAACTAGTATGCACGACGTAGTGAACTAGTATGCACTACGTAGTGTACCAGTATACACGGCGTAGTGAACTAGTATGCACGACGTAGTGAACTAGTATGCACGACATAGTGTACCAGTATGCACGACGTAGTGTACCAGTATGCACGACGTAGTGTACCAGTATGCACGACGTAGTGTACCGGTATGCACGACGTAGTGTACCAGTATGCACGACGTAGTGTACTAGTATGCACGACGTAGTGTACCGGTATGCACGACGTAGTGTACTAGTATGCACGACGTAGTGTACCGGTATGCACGACGTAGTGTACTAGTATGCACGACGTAGTGTATCGGTATGCACGACGTAGTGTACTAGTATGCACGACGTAGTGAACTAGTATGCACTACGTAGTAGTGTGCTGGCTAGTGTCCAGGCGGTACCTGGAGCAGGTTGAGCGGCTTCAGGGATCGGGCCAGAGCGGGCGTGACGGAGGGACATGCGGCGCCGAGGACCAACAGGAGGCCAGGGTCCTCCCAGAGGGCATCGAACAGCGAGCGCAGGGTGCGGGAGGCGTCGCACTGCACATGCACACACACACAGCTGGTTACCATGGCGAAGAAGGGGTCCAACGGTCTATAATCACAAACTGGATTTTAGAATATTAAATGATAATAATGTCCAGTGACGACTAGTTGAACCTGTTCACCACTGAGCCCCACCCGATGCCCACCTGGGAGTCCAGCGGGTGGAGGTGTAGCTCCATCCTGCCCAGCGGGGGGCGCTGTCTCCTCAGGTCCTGCAGGGCCAGTCCCACGGCGGCATCCAGCTCCACGCTGAGGTTTTGCTGCAACCAGAGCACCGGCTGGGCCTGGGGGTCCTTGGGAGCTGGCAGAGTGCTGCCTCCGGTGGATGAGGCCAGGAGCAAGATGGGCAGGACCCCCGAGGAAAACATTGTCTGTCTGCCTGACTGTCTGTCTCTCTCTCGCTCAATTCAAACAACCTGTCACCAAAACAAAAACAAAGAATGAAGAATAAAGGTAGAATTCATTCATTCACAAAAAGAAGAAATGTGTGAATGAATCTATGGAATAAAGAGGAAGGTGGTCTCTCTCTCTATGTCTGTCTGTCTGTCTGTCTCTCTCTCTCTCCGTTTGCTCGTTCGTCCAGAGCAGCTCTTCTTGTCGTCTGTTGTCGGAGGATAAAGAGATTAAATCACTGACATCTGCCACCGGATCAGACACCTTCTGCTGCCCCGCCTCCGTCATCCACCCATACCTCCACCCATCTAGGCAGTGGACAGTGAGACAGGCAGTGGACAGTGAAAAACAGCGAGAGATGAAATATCGCAGACGAAACAGGAGAAGACACAGGAAGTCAGGTTGTGGCACTTCCTCTTTATTCAGAAAAACACCTTTCAACATTTAAGAAAATAAGAAATGAAAGAGAAACATCATTCAAACCAAAACTCAGGTCAAAGGTCACAAACCCAACTCTTTGTTCATTGTTACAAGGAAAATGTGGAACAATATTGTGTCAAATTGAAGGTCAAAGGTCAAAGTCAACCCTCAGCTCTGCCCTTTCTCAGGGAGCCTCTCTCTCCCGCTGGGACGTCCCTTCCCTCTGCCTCCGCCCGGTCCTCCTCCCCGCCCTCCTCCACCTCCCCTCCTCCTCTTGGTTGGCTGCCTCCCCCCTCCCAGTCCTCCTCCTCCGCCCCCCTCCTCCCGCAGCGCCTGGGCCCACAGGGCATCGTGGCTCCCGGGGGCCTGGTATCCCGGGGCAGCGGGGTCCAGGGGGTCCCGGGCCAGCAGGATCCAGAGGGCGGGGATCTTCCTACTCACGGTGAGCGTGTCCAGGCCGGCCGTTGCCTCCAGCGGCTCCCAGACCTCCAGCCGGGCGGCGTAGTCCAGCCTGGTGATCTGGTGCAGGCCGTGCACGCGGCGCTTCAGCAGCTCAGCGCAGGTGATGGCCTTGGAGATGCCCTTGGCGTTCGCCGTGAAGACCATCTGCCGGCAGGGCGGGGCAGTCTCTGTGGCGCTGCGGCCGTCGTCGGCCCGCGGCTCCGCCCCCTCGGCGGCGCCGGGAGCCCGGGGTCTGGGCTCCATGCGGCTCAGGGCAAAGCGCAGCAGGTTACGGATCTTGCTGCCGTCCTTGACGCGCACGTGGGGCGTGTCGGCGTGCAGGTCGGAGAAGGGGCAAGAAGATGGCTGCTCCAGCGTGCGCGCATGGCGGTAGTTCTCCATCTGGAGCCACAGATAGATTAGATTACTATACTGTAATACATAACTGTACTGTAACAGATTACTTTTAGAATATTATTATTGTACTGTAGCGCCCCACCATCACCATGGCAGGCTCCATATTGGACACTTTAATACATATATTTGGGTTATATATTTATACAGATATTTAAACAAACATATTTATAGATATGTTCTTTTATATTTACATTCTTTCTTTCAGAGAAGTTTATAAGATATTTATATAAATATTATGTGTATTTTTATATATTTTTTTATATATTTCTTTTTTCAGATATAGATTACATTACAGATATATATTCTTTCTATATTTATACAGCTGTTATAGACATTTATATTATATGTTTATATTATATATTGATACAGATATTTATATTATATATTGATACAGACATTTATATTCTTTCTTTCTTTCAGAGATATGTATACAAATATTCATACATATTCATATTATATATTTATAAAGATATTTATACATATACATATACATAGTTATTCTGTAAGGGAGGAAGATGCGCAGAACAGAAGGTATTGGAGGCAGATGATCGCTGTGTGGGAGCAGCCCAAAGAAAAAGCAGAAGATTTATATATTCATATATTTATATTATATATTTTTTCCTTCTTTTATTTCTTTCAGGGCTATAGATAGATATTTATATTAAATACTTATACAGATATTTATAGGCTTTCTTTCTTTTCAGAGATATTGATACATATATTATATACAGCTATTTACATGATATCTTTATACAGATAGTTATACAGATAATTACATTATATATTTATATTCTTTCTTTCAGTGATATTTATACAGATATATATTATATATTTATATTAAATATTTATACATTGTATTCTTTCTTCCAGAGATATGTATATAGATATTTATATTATATATTTATAGTCTTTCTTTTCTTTCAGAATTTTATACAGCAATTTATACAGATATTTATATGATATATTCTGTATTTATATTCTTAGATATTTATACATACACTATACACAATAAATACTTGATATACACTGTATATACTATAGATACCATATACACTGTATATACTATACACGACATACACTATACACAATAAATACTCGATACACACTATACACAATAAATACTCGATGTACACTGTACACAATAAATACTCGATGTACACTACGCAATAAATACTCGATACACACTGTACACAATAAATACTCGATGTACACTGTACACAATAAATACTCGATGTACACTACACAATAAATACTCGATGTACACTACACAATAAATACTCGATGTACACTCTACACAATAAATACTCGATGTACACTACACAATAAATACTCGATGT
>NC_137195.1:1141435-1146435 GCF_960531495.2 Zeus faber
GTAGGTGGTAGGTGGTAGGTGGTAGGTGGTAGGTGGAAGGTGATAGGTGGTAGGTGGTAGGTGGTAGGTGGTAGGTGGTAGGTGGAAGGTGATAGGTGGTAGGTGGTAGGTGGTAGGTGGTAGGTGGTAGGTGGTAGGTGGTAGGTGGAAGGTGATAGGTGGTAGGTGGTAGGTGGTAGGTGGTAGGTGGTAGGTGGAAGGTGATAGGTGGTAGGTGGTAGGTGGAAGGTGGTAGGTGGTAGGTGGTAGGTGGTAGGTGGTAGGTGGTAGGTGATAGGTGGTAGGTGGTAGGTGGAAGGTGATAGGTGGTAGGTGGTAGGTGGTAGGTGGTAGGTGGTAGGTGGTAGGTGATAGGTGGTAGGTGGTAGGTGGAAGGTGATAGGTGGTAGGTGGTAGGTGGTAGGTGGTAGGTGGTAGGTGGTAGGTGGTAGGTGATAGGTGGTAGGTGGTAGGTGGTAGGTGGTAGGTGGTAGGTGGTAGGTGGTAGGTGGAAGGTGATAGGTGGTAGGTGGAAGGTGATAGGTGGTAGGTGATAGGTGGTAGGTGGTAGGTGGTAGGTGGTAGGTGGTAGGTGGTAGGTGGAAGGTGATAGGTGGTAGGTGGTAGGTGGTAGGTGGAAGGTGATAGGTGGTAGGTGGTAGGTGATAGGTGGTAGGTGGTAGGTGGTAGGTGGTAGGTGGTAGGTGGTAGGTGATAGGTGGTAGGTGGTAGGTGGTAGGTGGTAGGTGGTAGGTGGTAGGTGGTAGGTGGTAGGTGGTAGGTGGTAGGTGGTAGGTGATAGGTGGTAGGTGGTAGGTGGTAGGTGATAGGTGGTAGGTGGAAGGTGGTAGGTGGTAGGTGGTAGGTGGTAGGTGATAGGTGGAAGGTGATAGGTGGTAGGTGGTAGGTGGAAGGTGATAGGTGGTAGGTGGTAGGTGGTAGGTGGTAGGTGATAGGTGGTAGGTGGAAGGTGATAGGTGGAAGGTGATAGGTGGTAGGTGGTAGGTGGTAGGTGGTAGGTGATAGGTGGTAGGTGGAAGGTGATAGGTGGTAGGTGGTAGGTGGTAGGTGGTAGGTGGTAGGTGATAGGTGGTAGGTGGTAGGTGGTAGGTGGTAGGTGGTAGGTGATAGGTGGTAGGTGGTAGGTGGAAGGTGATAGGTGGTAGGTGGTAGGTGGTAGGTGGTAGGTGGTAGGTGGTAGGTGATAGGTGGTAGGTGGTAGGTGGAAGGTGATAGGTGGTAGGTGGTAGGTGGTAGGTGGTAGGTGGTAGGTGGTAGGTGGTAGGTGATAGGTGGTAGGTGGTAGGTGGTAGGTGGTAGGTGGTAGGTGGTAGGTGGTAGGTGGTAGGTGGAAGGTGATAGGTGGTAGGTGGAAGGTGATAGGTGGTAGGTGATAGGTGGTAGGTGGTAGGTGGTAGGTGGTAGGTGGTAGGTGGTAGGTGGAAGGTGATAGGTGGTAGGTGGTAGGTGGTAGGTGGAAGGTGATAGGTGGTAGGTGGTAGGTGATAGGTGGTAGGTGGTAGGTGGTAGGTGGTAGGTGGTAGGTGGTAGGTGATAGGTGGTAGGTGGTAGGTGGTAGGTGGTAGGTGGTAGGTGGTAGGTGGTAGGTGGTAGGTGGTAGGTGGAAGGTGATAGGTGGTAGGTGGTAGGTGGTAGGTGGTAGGTGGTAGGTGGTAGGTGGTAGGTGGTAGGTGGTAGGTGGAAGGTGATAGGTGGTAGGTGGTAGGTGGTAGGTGGTAGGTGGTAGGTGGAAGGTGATAGGTGGTAGGTGGTAGGTGGTAGGTGGTAGGTGGTAGGTGGTAGGTGGAAGGTGATAGGTGGTAGGTGGTAGGTGGTAGGTGGTAGGTGGTAGGTGGAAGGTGATAGGTGGTAGGTGGTAGGTGGAAGGTGGTAGGTGGTAGGTGGTAGGTGGTAGGTGGTAGGTGGTAGGTGGAAGGTGATAGGTGGTAGGTGGTAGGTGGTAGGTGGTAGGTGGTAGGTGATAGGTGGTAGGTGGTAGGTGGTAGGTGGAAGGTGATAGGTGGTAGGTGGTAGGTGGTAGGTGGTAGGTGGTAGGTGGTAGGTGGAAGGTGGTAGGTGGTAGGTGGTAGGTGATAGGTGGTAGGTGGTAGGTGGAAGGTGATAGGTGGTAGGTGGTAGGTGGTAGGTGGTAGGTGGTAGGTGGAAGGTGATAGGTGGTAGGTGGTAGGTGGTAGGTGGTAGGTGGTAGGTGGTAGGTGGTAGGTGGAAGGTGGTAGGTGGTAGGTGGTAGGTGATAGGTGGTAGGTGGTAGGTGGAAGGTGATAGGTGGTAGGTGGTAGGTGGTAGGTGGTAGGTGGTAGGTGGTAGGTGATGGCTTTTCAGTGTTCTGGTTTCATATCAACACTTTGCATAAAGAAATCTTCGCGTTGAATCATTTGAGGATTTTAAATATTTTTTCTGGACCAAATGATTGAGAAAGATCTTCATCCCTGTCTGTCTGTGGTGAAGGGGAGACATTTACAGTAGGAACAGATGGAGCTGTCTCCCTCTCTCTCTGTCTCTCTCTCTGTCTTTCTCTCTGTCTCCCTCTCTCTCTGTCTCTCTCTCTGTCTCCCTCTCTCTCTGTCTCTCTCTCTGTCTTTCTCTCTGTCTCCCTCTCTCTCTGTCTCTCTCTCTGTCTTTCTCTCTGTCTCTCCCTCTCTCTGTCTCTCTGTCTCGCTGTCTCTCTCTCTGTCTCTCTCTCTCTCTGTATGTCTCTCTCTCTCTCTCTCTCTCTCTCTCGCCCATCCCCATGCATCTGGTTCCACTTAAATACACTGAGAGATAAAGTTCAGCTTGAGCATCACATCCAGAGTCTGATCCAGACCTGGAGACCTGGAGACCAAGGGACCTAGAGACCTAGAGACCTGGAGACCTGGAAACTTGGAGAAAGGATTCAAACTCTAATTCTACTTTTTCTTTCATCCAGTGACACGAGAAGTGGGATCCCAGCGCCTCCCTCTTTGAAAACACTCAGGTATGAATCCTGACTTTCCTTATTAAAGTGGTAATCCATCCCCGTCCTGTCTCCATGTCCTGCCCTGTCCTGTACTTGTAGTGGACTTAGTACCTTTAGTATTTGCAGTAGACGTAGTACTTGTAGCAGATGGAGTACTTGTAGTACTTGCAGTCGACGTTGAACGTAATAGACGTGGTACTTGTAGTGTACAACGTTACAACATTACAATGTCTACAATGTTACAATGTGTACAAGGTTACAACATATACAATGTTACAATGTGTACCGTTTGTAACGTGTACTGTTGTAACAGTTGACGTGGTACTTGTATTAGACGTGGTACTTGTAGTGTACAATGTTACAATATTACAACGTCTACAATGTTACAATGTGTACGACATTACAAAGTGTACAACATGTACAATGTCACAAGTTGTTCAACATTACAAAGTGGACAACGTTAAAATGTGTACAACGTTCCAAAGTGTAAAATGCTCCCCAGGCACCATGTATTGATACTATGATAATTATGGCCTACTGTATATAGTTGTTATAGTCGATGAAGATGTTTGTAACAAACACATCTTTGAAATGACTCCACATCTGGAGTCACTCCTGGAAAAGAGTGAATCTTCAGCTGACAAACTGAAAAACATGTGTGACATCATCATGGTGACGTCATCATGTTGAAGGGGATGTTTTACTCTCCACATTCCACCAGAATAAATACTTTCCACAGAATTAAATATTTCTTGGTAGTATTCCCAAGCAGACCGGCTGTGTTCGTGGTACAGGAAGTCCTCCCCGCTCAGCGCGCGCTTCACCGGCCGCGGCAAACTTAACCACTTCACCCTTCAGGCGTAAAGAATGCACTCTGAAAAGGAATCGAACCTTCCACCGCTTCGTAAAGTCGTCCCTTTCAGAGTTCCTTGCCGGAACCCATCAATTTGTGTGGCCTTGCAAGTTTGACCTTGCAACACTAAAGCTCATTTCCACAATTTACTTTTTCAGGTGGAATTTGAAACGTTCTCATGGCGTCACCTGTGATTCTGCAGGACACACTGCATGACCTGCGTATCACACCTGTAAAGTCTGCATTACCTGTGTATCGTGTGTGTATCTTGTGTGTATCTTGTGTGTATCTTGTGTGGCCCTTGAGTGAGGTCGTTCCAGCTTTTGGGACTGGCTGGAAACAGGAAACAGGAAGTAGGGATCATTCTGTGCTGGTGATCAAGGCCACATGGTGCTTGTGTGATGCAGTGATGCATTGTGGGTAGAGGACACTGTGCACACTCATCTTTATCTGAGTAGGTAGTGGAGCGAGGCAGGGTTGGAGGTTCTATTCCCCGTGTTGCTCAGTTCTCTAACTACTCTGGAAAGGAAATGAATCATTTTTGAGGATTTTCCTGCTGATAATTATGGTCTGTTTGTCCTTGTAAGGACGTGTTGAAACGCAGACGGATCCAAACGTCAGGGTCCTGCACCGGACACAAACAAGATCCAATGAAATATAAATACATCTATTACGAGGGGCCCTCAACCCAACCTCCAGGGGCCTCAGGGGGACCCATCTGATCAGTCTCTGGCTGAATCCTTCTCCTTCACCTCCTCCTCCTCCTCTCCTCTCCTTAGTATTATTACTATTAGTATAACAATAATAATAATAATAAAAATAATAATAATTATAATAATCATAAACAACCAAAGGGTCATGCAAACACTCTTTGCAGCAGCAGCAGATGCAGCCTGTCTTGGTCTGGGTTTCGGTCTCCTGAGCGTCATGTAAACACACTTTGTTTTATTTAGTTTGTCATTACTTTTAGTTTCTCAGCGTCTGAACCTCGTTGCTATCTCAAGGATCTTCTGCAAACTGCAGCTCCAGCACGTTCAGAGAAAGAGCACGCCCTGCGGAGGGTGGAACTCCAGGAGAATGCCAGGAAAACTCCAGGAAAACTCCAGGAGAACTCCAGGAAAACTCCAGGAAACTCCAGGAGAACTCCGGGAAAACTCCAGGAGAACTCCAGGAGAACTCCAGAAGAACTCCAGGAGAACTCCAGCAGAA
>NC_137195.1:1148935-1176435 GCF_960531495.2 Zeus faber
AGGATGAGGATGATGAGGATGATGATGATGATGATGATGATGATGGTGATGATGATGATGATGATGATGATGATTATGATGATGATGATGGTGAGGATGATGAGTATGATGATGATGATGATGATGATGATGATGATGATGATGATGAGGATGATGATGATGGTGATGATGATGATGATGATGATGATGATGATGATGATGATGATGGTGAGGATGATGATGATGATTATGATGATGATGATGATGATGATGATGATGATGATGATGATGATGATGATGATGATGATGATGGTGAGGATGATGATGATGATGATGATGATTATGATGATGGAGGCTGAAGGATTACAGCTGCTTTATAAGTAAATATAACTAATACTAATACTAATACTACTAATACCACTACTAATACTAATACTACCATTACTACTAATAAAACTGCTACTACTTATACTAATAGGAATACTAATATTACTGCTATTACTACTATTGCTACTACTACAACTAATACGACTACTAATACTAATAATAATACCATTACTACTACTTATAATAATTCTCATACTAATACTACTACTAATACTATGACAAATACAAATACTACTAATACTAACAGTAATACTACTAATTTTATTACTAATACTACTAATAATACTAATACTTACACTAATACAAATACTAATACTAATACTAATATTTATTCTATGACTAATACTATACCCTTTTTGTGTAAAGCACTTTTTACACAAACCTTTACTTGTAAAACATGGTAAAACATTATGGTTGTTGTAGTACATTGTACTTCAATGCAAAAACCCATCACCCCCATCACCCCATCACCCCATCACCCCCATCACCCCCACCCATATCACCCCCATCACCCCCATCACTCCGTTCTCCCCATTTTCCCCAGTCCACTCATAGACTTGATGATGATGTGTGTTCCTGCAGCTTCCTGCAGCTTGTCAGGTGTGAGATGTTCCTCTCCTTGCAACATGGAGGTCTTGTCAGGTGTGAGATGTTCCTCTCCTTGCAACATGGAGGTCTTGTCAGGTGTGAGATGTTCCTCTCCTTGCAACATGGAGGTCTTGTCAGGTGTGAGATGTTCCTCTCCTTGCAACATGGAGGTCTTGTCAGGTGTGAGATGTTCCTCTTCTTGCAACATGGAGGTCTTGTCAGGTGTGAGATGTTCCTCTCCTTGCAACATGGAGGTCTTGTCGGGTGTGAGCTCTTCCTTCTCCTTGCAACATGGAGGTCTTGTCGGGTGTGAGCTCTTCCTTCTCCTTGCAACATGGAGGTCTTGTCGGGTGTGAGATGTTCCTCTCGTTGCAACATGGAGGTCTGGGGTGAGGGGGCTCCAGCACATGTGCTGTCAAGATGTGAACCCCTGTACCGTCCCGGGCCCTGGGCCCCGGGGCCAGGTCGGCTCCTCATCGCCGTCTTGATGCAGATCTCCTTCAAGCTTCCACAGCTGATGAGAAGGAGGAGGTCGCTCAGAGTTACAGGCTGTCTTACGAGTTGGAACAACAAGCGGAGAGTGATTTACAACCTGCTGCTCGTGGGGTCGTGGTTCTGAGATAACCTTTGATGGAAACACACTTTATCTGAAGGATCCAAGCTCAGGCTTTTCCTCAGAGACCAAGCCGCTCAGCTGGAAAGGCTCTTTTACACGCTGGCGTCATCAGGAGGAAACCACCAAACAAAGAAAACACACAAAAAGAGGCGAGATGTTTCCGTCCTAACTGACGCATCAATGGCGGCGCTTCAGGCCTCGCGGCTTTTCCGCTAGAACTGCATAAAACTTGAACCGCAGCTGGAACCGGACCTCCACCAAGCTGGCCCAGCGGTTCACAAACCCTGGCTCCCGACCCACTGCTGGGCCGGGAACCGAAGGGTCATGAGAGGCTGCGCCGGAACCTTCCGTCTCCGCCTCCTGGGATCGCACAACATCTGCACCGTGACATTAGGCTTGGAAGCAGCCACGTCCCACACAGCCAGAGGTGGTGGAGACACGGGCTCCATCGAGGCCTCCTGCTCGGCGGCTTCCAGGCAGAATGTGAGGATGTTCCCAGAGCTCAGATTAACCAGACAGTGTGAAGACGCATTATGGCTCCAACCCATCTGTCCGTCCGGCTGGTCCCTCTCTTTTGCATCCCTCCATCATCCCTCCATCATCCCTCCATCATACCTCCATCATCCCTCCATCTACGGCGGATACAGGAGCAGTGTGAGGAATGTATGGAGCAGACTTGTCAGAAATTGAAAATAATATTGATAAGTATGTTTTAATTAGTGTATAAAACCATGAAAATAAGGTTTTTCATTTCCTTGGAATGAGACCTTTTTATCTCCATTGGGAGCGGGTACGCTGGACGGAGGCCGCCATGCTGCACCGCCATGTTTCTACAGTGGCCCAGAAGAGACAAACCAAACACTGGCTCTTCCTCATCCTCTAAACTCTGATCAAAGATGGATCCTGCTGATGCTGTCAGACTCAGTGACACAGCCACTTGTTAATGCTAATGCTAATGCTATGCTAATGCTAATGCTAATGCTAATGCTAATGCTAATGTTAGCTGTAGCCAAGCTGTTGGAAAGGGAGGGGTGGGGGGTGTTCAGTTAGTTGCATCTACAACCTCGAACCACTAGAGGCCACTTCATTCTACACACTGGTCCTTTAAAACCGTTTGAGTAAACAGCGAGTAAATAAGAACGAAACTGCTCCCAGAGCCTGATTACATCCACATGCCTCCCATTACAGAGAACCCCGTCTGGCCGGGTCCCAGGGGCCCCAGGGGCCTCTGCGCCATGTGGTGTGTGATCACACACAGATGCAAACGCTGAGTTGACGTGCGTTGAGCTGGAGCCCATCACAGCCTTAAACAGCCTTAAACAGCCTGAAACATGTCCAGACAAACAGTCTCACACAGCCTGAAACAGCCTGCAAGGAAAGCAGCTCCCCAACTCCAGGTGTGCTCTGGAGAGAGAGACGCTCTGGAGAGAGAAAGAGACAGTTTAAGAGAGAGAGACGCTCTGGAGAGAGAGACACACTCTGGAGAGAGAGAGAGACGGTTTAAGAGAGAGAATCTGTTTCCATTTTACAGCTTTTTTTCTATTTTGTTTCATGTGAATAAAGCTTTGAATTTAATGGACGGTTTGAAGAGGAGGAATCTTTATTCGTCACACACACACACACACACACACACACACACACACACACACACACACACACACACACACACACACACACACACACACACACACACACACACACACACACACACACACACACACACACACACACACACACACACACACTTTGGGTGGTGCTGGTGAAATGGTTTCTCTGCATTTCTCCATCCTGGCTTGTCCTTCCTCCGGGGGGGCAGCCAGGAGCAGGGGGCAGCGTTCCACAACGCACCCGGGGACCTGGTTCCAAGTGTCCATCACTGGTCACACCATGATGTTTTGGGTGGGGTTCCTTACTGATGGTAGGTGGAGGAAACCCCATGTGAGCACGGGGAGAACTTGCAAACTCCACCCAGAGAGGCTCCTCATTGGGAGATAACCCACCGGAGCACGGTGCCAACAGCGCCCCAGGAGGGAATTGAACCCAGGACCTTCTTGCCGTGAGGCAGCAGTGCATTGCACTGTGCCACCGTGCAGAGGAGGAAGAGGAAGAGGAGGAAGAGGAGGAAGAGGAGGAAGAGGAGGAAGAGGAAGAGGATGAAGAGGAGGAAGAGGAAGAGGAGGAAGAGGAAGAGGGGGAAGAGGAGGAAGTGGAAGAGGAGGAAGAGGAGGAAGAGGAGGGTAGATCCTGATGATGGTGTGAATTTAACTTTCATTTCTGTGGAAGCTGCCTGGGATGAACCACATCCTCTCTGCCACCTCTGGTTCTGCACCCCTGGAAGGTCCCATACTTGAGTACTTGAGTACTTGAGTACTTTAGTACTGGAGTACTTCAGTGCCACTTACAGTATTGTGTGAATATTCCGAGACAGGATTCCTGAAACGGCATCATTTGCATGAAGCGCGCAGCAGCAAAGCATGCTGGGAAACTGTAGCTTTGTGCATCTCCTCAGAGAAGCATCATGAAGGGCTCGAACCGGGTAGTACTGGCAAAGTCAAATATCACAATATTTCTGACAAATACCTCGAGATCGATCATTTGACGATATTTCACAGACGACTAATTGTGCTTTGACAAGATATTTACACAAGATAAATATTAAGAAACAATCAATGATGATGTGGACGTTCTGTGGGGCTCCCAAAACATTTAACAATATCACCATGGTTACCAGAACCAGGATCCCAGACCATAATAGTCTCATGTCACTATATCCACTTTATATTGACACATCATGCCCGGCTGTTCCCACGGTGACATCTCCCACAATGGTGCATTCTGGGAGCTTCCAGTAAAGAAGAAGTGGTAAAATCCATGAGGACCGTCCCATGTGGACCATCATATGAAGACTGTCCCATGTGGACCATCATATGAAGACCGTCCCATGAGGACCATCATATGAAGACCGTCCCATGAGGACCATCATATGAAGACCGTCCCATGAGGACCGTCCCATGTGGACCATCCCATGTGGACCATCATATGAAGACCGTCCTATGTGGACCGTCCTATGAGGACCGTCCTATGAGGACCGTCCTATGTGGACCGTCCTATGAGGACCGTCCTATGTGGACGGTCCTCATAGGACGGTCCTATGTGGACCGTCCTATGAGGACCGTCCTATGTGGACCGTCCTATGAAGACCGTCCTATGAGGACCGTCCTATGTGGACCGTCCTATGAAGACCGTCCCATGAGGACCGTCCCATGTGGACCATCCCATGTGGACCATCATATGAAGACTGTCCCATGAGGACCATCCCATGTGGACCATCATATGAAGAACGTTCCATGAGGACCGTCCCATGAGGACCATCATATGAGGACCATCATATGAGGACCGTCCCATGAGAACCGTCCCATGAGGACCGTCCTATGTGGACCATCATATGAAGACCGTCCCATGTGGACCATCATATGAAGACCGTCCCATGTGGACCATCATATGAAGACCGTCCCAAGTGGACCATCATATGAAGACCGTCCTATGAGGACCGTACCATGTGGACCGTCCCATGTGGACCGTCCCAAGTGGACCATCATATGAAGACCGTCCCATGAGGACCATCATATGAAGACCATCCCATGAGGACCGTCCCATGAGGACCATCCCATGTGGACCATCCCATGTGGACGATCATATGAAGACCATCATATGAAGACCGTCCCATGAGGACCATCATATGAAGACGGTCCCATGAGGACCGTCCCATGAGGATCATCATATGAAGACCGTTCCATGAGGACCGTCCCATGTGGACCATCATATGAAGAACGTTCCATGAGGACTGTCCCATGAGGACCGTCCCATGAGGACCGTCATATGAAGACTGTCCCATTTGGACCATCCCATGAGGACTGTCCCATGAGGAGAGTTATATGAGGACTGTCCCATGTTCCATGTTCCGTGAGGACTGTCCCATGAGGACCGTCATATGAAGATCGTCCCATTTGGACCGTCCCATGAGGACCATCAAATGAAGACCATCCCATGAAGACCGTCCCATGAGGACATTAAGTATCGATGTCTGATGAATCTGCTGCTGCTACATTTGTCTTTTGGTTCTAACATTTTGAAGATACGTTGCAGATGTTGGACCAGATGTTCACTGCGGCGTCTCAGATATGAGTCTGTGCTCAAAGTAACAAATGGCAGCTGTGTCTGGACGGAGCGGGGCCACCGCCGGTCCCCAGGATGCTGCCGGTCCCCGGGACGCTGCCGGTCCCCAGGGCGCTGTCTTTTCCCAGGACGCTGCTACATTAGCATACGCCGGCGCCGCCGTGTCCTCAAGCAACAGAAATATATAAGGAAATGATCCAGAACGGAGCCTGCTTCAAAAGCACAATGCTGCTCCGAGAGGATGCTTGAGTCTGCAAGGTCCCCACATCAACACATCATACACAGTACATTTATCATATTAATAATCAGAAATATAGCTGCAGGAAGCAATACATAGGGTCCATTATCGACACCAATTACAATTTTTCGAGTTTCCATGGAACGTAGCATCAGTTCATGCTGTCGCTCATCTTTAGCATTACTACTCAAACAAGTTACAGTTTTCTGAGTTTCCCTTGAACGCAGCATCGGCTGTGTTATGACTATGAATAATGACTCAATAATTGGTTTGAACATTTATTATAACAACTAGTTTCAGTCTGATGTATGGTCACGTGGTTGTGATTGATTGATTGACCAAACACACATTACAAGCACACACACACACACACACGGCCATGGTGTGTGAGGCTGTAATGATTTATTAACGATTGGTTTCCTGTGGTTTTGTGTTGTGACCTGATGCAGCACATCTCTCATAATCTCTCATGTCAAAATCATAATTATATAATATTGTAATGCCGTCAAATCACTCTCACTCTACCTGACGGCTCCGCCAGCCCATAATACCACGATGGATCTATCCCATAATGCATCTCACTGTCTGTTCTCCTCTGGAAGGCTGTGTGTGGTGTTTGGAACCAGGGAGGTTCAGGGCCCCGCACGTTCAGAGGCGTTCGCCAAGTTACTTATTTATTAGATACAAGTTACTTCCAATAGTTACTAGTATCTAATAAATAACAACTAATACCAATACCTTTTGACTGGTAAAAGTTAAATCGTTACTAGTAACAATATGGAAAAGCAACCAGTAACAAACTTTGAAAAGGTGACTCCTTCTCCAGCTGCTTGCAGGTCGGACAAGATGGCCGCCGTGGTTGTTTCACCAAAACCCATCAATGTTCCAGGGAAGTCACTTTGGTGACGTGTGGGACGTGGCTGCAAGCGGCTGAAACGTGAAGCGTGTGTGTTTCAGGGTCTTGGAGGCGTTGGACGATGGAGGGCAGCGGCAGGCTCCTCCTCCTCAGCCTCGGCGTCATGGCGGCCTGTTTCCACGGCAACGCTGCTCAGTCTACAGGTGGGTGCAATTATAACTTCCTGTGCAACCTGAGCATCTGGGCTCATGTGGCCATTACGTCAAACTCCCCCTGCACATCTGCCACACACACACACACACACACACACACACACACACACACACACACACACACACACACACACACACACACACACAGTACTAGTGCAGACTTGAAAACACGGTTCTAAACTAATTATCAAGTCAAGTAAAATCATTTGCAGCAGATGATGTTTTTGTTTTGTTTGGCATCAGGATCCCACAATATAAACACAGTGCTACCAGCAGAGTACTAACAGCAGAGTACTATCAGCAGAGTACTACCAGCTGAGTATTACAAGCAGAGTATTGCAAGCAGAGTACTTCCAGCAGACTACTACCAGCAGAGTACTACCAGCAGAGTACTACCAGCAGAATAGTAACAGCAGAGTACTACCACCAGCAGAGTACTACCAGCAGAGTACTACCAGCAGAGTACTACCAGCAGAGTAGTCCCAGCAGAGTAGTACCAGCAGAGTAGTCCCAGCAGAGTACTTCCAGCAGAGTACTACCAGCAGAGCTGTCAGGTTTGTATTTCCCACTCCACCCAGGGAGCACTGCTTCTAACCCTGCACAGGACCCGAGGCTCCTCCTCTGGTGAACACGATGCATCTTGCCCTTTCCATTAACTTACAGTGGGAACTAGAGGGTGAAAATGAAGGTTGAAAATGAGGGTTTTATTGTTGGGATTGAGGAAATAGATCGTCTGTCTCTAGTGAAGAAGCTTTTCCTGCCTCTCACCTCCAGAGAGGTTTCTGGATGAGCTGTTGCTCGTCCTGCGGCTCCACCCACACGGCTGCTTGAAAGGTTTCACCTTTTCTGAATCACGCTCACACTCTTCTGCACCTTCCTCAACCTCCCTGGAGTTACGACCTTCACACCCTTTAAGGAACCGTTCACGATCAAATGACATGCTGCTCCACCCCTTCCACCCCTTCCACTGTCACCACGCTCACCACTTCACTTGCTCATGAGCTTGTCACTTCAAGTTTAGCTCATTCTTTCACTCCGTCACCCGAGTCTCAAACCTCGTCGTCGCGGTGACGACCGGCCGGTCTCTCCATCTCAGTCTGTACCCAAGAAGCCGTGGCCGACATCGTCCTGCTGGTAGACGGATCCAGCAGCATCGGTCCGGAGAACTTCGAGCAGATGCGTCGGTTCCTGAAGACGCTGGTCAGCAGTTTCGACGTGCGTCCCGACCGCGTGCGCATCGGCTTGGTGCAGTACAGCAACCTGCCACGCACTGAGTTCCTGCTCAACACCTTTCAGAACAAGGAAGACATCCTGCGCTACGTGGGCAGCCTGCCCTTCCGCGGCGGCGGCACCCACACCGGGCGAGGACTGGAGTTCATGCTGAACAAGCACTTTGTAGAGAAGTCCGGCAGCAGGGCCGCCGACAATGTGCCGCAGGTCGCCGTGGTGATCACCGACGGCAAATCCCAGGACAGCGTGGAGCCCTTCGCCCGAGAGCTGAAGAGGCGGGGCATCACGCTCTACGCCATCGGCATCAAAGAAGCCGATGAGGAGCAGCTGCACGCCATGGCCAGCGAGCCGCGGGAGCAGCACGTCTTCAGCGTGTCCGACTTTGCGGCGCTGCAGGAGATCTCCCAGAGCATCGTACAGATGCTCTGCACCGGCGCAGAGGAGGCGAGGGGGCAGCGCTCTCTGGTAGTGCAAGGTAACGCTGGCTGCCATTCCATCACTAAACTGTATTTACAGACACGCCCGCCGGCCAAGCGTCAGACCGAGGCGAGGCCTGCGAGGGGTTGGCAAAGCTTCACTGCCAATGGTGTCGTTCAAAACAGGAGGAGATGCACCTTTGCTCCTCGTGTGATGTTTTGCAACTCAAACACTTAAAAGTACGATCGCATCTTTTCTTATCTCATGTAGCATTATAACTACTTTGGAAGTAAAAGATTACACAAGTTAAAAAGGGGAACCAAAATATAGCCTTATATGTGTTATTAAACTAATCAATTATCATAACAAATTACTTTTATTTTGATAAACAAGAGAGAGACCTCCACTCACTCCCAGCTATTGAAAGACACTCATATCAGGAGGAATCAACTATAACTGATCAGCCTCATCAAGCTTGTAGTTCTTATCATATACATTTACTTCTGTCTTGACTTCTTTCTAAATACAACCAGACAACGTCTTTCTGATAAATGGGATTAACTTTACAATGCTAAATAATTGAATAAATGAAATAATAGTAAAATCAAATAAGCAAATAAATACAGGATTTCAAATGGTGACAAAACTTTAACTCAGGGACAGGAGTGAGGTAGGACGTGATGTGACTCTTTCATTAAAAACACTCACGGCGAGACACATGCTAAGGGCAGTAAACTTCTCTGAAAGGGGTGTTCATTTCATTCAATTCGATTCATTTAATTAAACTCCTATCGTGAAGCAAATTTGAAGCCTCGGCTTTACTTGTTGCAGAGTCAGAGGTGGGAAGTTCCATCTACAAACTTTCCCAAAGTTTGTAGACGACGTGGTGTCCACTGCTACGCTGTGTGGGAGTCCGGCCGCAGGTCGCCTCCCAGGCGAACTGGGATGGTAAACCCAGAAGACGCTCGTAGGTGCAGCGGCTTGACTTGAGCGGGTCGGATCGGCCGGGGAGCGCAGATTTGGTTCTCAGATGACGTCGGGTTTGTCTGGCAACGGCTCCTGGGTTCATTTGAGATGGTGGCCATACGTCGAAAAAAAATGTATTCGCTAAACCAAGTTCAGTCAGCTAGGCCTGGGTCTTTTGTGATTCAGGTAAAAAGCAACTAAAGGAAAAAATGTAAAGTTGTGAAAAAACACAAGGTTAAGTGATACAAAAATAATAAAAAGAAAATAAGGAAACTCAGTTCTTCAGAGTGAACATGAATCCCTGGAAGAGGAATTTCAGAGGAAAAGGTCTGGCAGCCCAAATGTCTGTGAAACGCTCTGTTCATGAACTCAGGAACCAAAAGGGGGTTGTTCTCACTGCACTTATCTTATCTTATCTTATCTTATCTTATCTTATCTTAGATATGGTTCCTCACATAATTATTTTCAAAGAATGGCTGGAAACTGTCACACCTCATACACAATTGACAATTGACCCAAGGTCCCTTCATTCAAAGTCATTCAAATCAATGTAGAAACCACTGGCATGGAGCGTTAACACAGCATCCCTTGGTGGACGGAGCAACCGAATCACAAAATACATCATTTAGCAATTGACTTTCAGGTTAAAATTCATGGCAGGACTTTTACTGGATCAACCTGGAATGACCTTCCTCCAGTCATATTTTCGGTCCAGTAAATGACACAACAATCTACTGACCCTCTCTCTCTTCTGCAGAATGCGCCAATGTGACAGTGGCTGACATCGTGTTCCTGGTTGACGGGTCAAGCAGCATCGGCCCCAATGACTTCCAAGAGATTCGTCGGTTCCTCCGAAAGTTGATAGAGAGTTTGGACATTGGCGCTAAAAAGGTGCACGTGGGCCTGGCGCAGTACAGCGACAAGCCCCACCAGGAGTTCCTGCTGAAGGACTACACCGACAAGGCTTCGCTGCTGGCCCAGGTCGACAACCTCCCACGCCGGCAGGGGAACAGGGCCACAGGGAGGGCCATCTCCTTCCTTCAGGCGCAGTACTTCACCGCGGCCGCCGGCAGCCGAGCCGACCAGCGCATCCCCCAGATTGCCGTGGTTATCACAGACGGAGACTCGTCGGACGATGTGGTGGAACCTGCCCGGCTGCTCCGGCAGCATGGGGTCCTGGTGTTCAGCATCGGGTTGGGAAGCGCCAACATGGTGGAGCTGCAGGCCATCGCCAACCGGCCCCATGAGCGCTTCCTGTTCAGAATCAATGGCTACCAGGTGCCTCAGAGGGTGACAGACAGACTGCTGCAGACCCTCTGCATCTCCATAGAGGACCAGAGGATCTGTGAGGACAACTTGCACACACATACACACACATACACACACACACACACACACACACACACACACACACACACACACACACACACACACACACATACACACACACACACACACACACACACACATACACACACACATACACACACACACACACACACACACACACATACACACACACATACACACACATACACACACACACACACACACACACACACACACACACACACACACACACACACACACACATACACACATACACACACATACACACACACACACACATACACACACATACACACACACACACACACACACACACATATACACACACACACACACACACACATACACACACACACACACACACACACACACACACATACACACACACACACACACACACACATACACACACACACACACACACACATATATACACACACACACACACACACACACATACACACACACACACACACACACATATACACACACACACACACACACACACACACACATACACACACACACACACATACACACACACACACACACACATACACACACACACACACACACACACACACACACACACACACACACACACACACACACACACACACACACACATACACACACACACACACACATACACACACACATACACACACACACACACACACACACACACACACACACATACACACACACACACACACACACACACACACACACACACACACATACACACACACACACATACACACACACATACAGCATGCAGCCAAACTGCACTGAAACAGACAAAACAATATAAATAAATTAACAGAATTATAGACAGATTGAACATATTAGTAATAGTTATATATCAGTAATTGGCTGAAAATGGTTTTAAAGCTGTGACGTAAATGATAATTTAGCTTCACATTTTCTAACGTGTTCTATTAAACCAACATAATCCAGTTTGTGATAAATTGCACTTCAGTCTGAGCTTTGAATATCCTATCGTTGTAGCTTTTGGCAACGTTTCACTCCAGTCACTCTAGACTCTCCGCCAAACAACTCCTTGTTATTGGAGGCGATCCAGTTCTGAATCTGTTCCAGAATTAAAGGGTGCTTAAGTCAGGATACATGGAACAGCAGCACAGAGAATCCTGCAGGTCCAAACACTCCAGCGCTGTTTATTGTCTCGAATGTTTTAATGCGTTGGAGAGATTTTCCGAAGCCGAACACATGTTTTAAGAAACTGAATCACCACTAAAAGTATCAGACATTTTACAGTTTGAAATTTGAGGACAGCTGGTCCTGGTTCATCACCACACAAAATATGCAGCAAGAGACAGAAAAATGTTCATGCAGACAGAGTTTGAGTGACTGTTTCATTTGCTATTGTTACCCTGAAGGTTGAGCCTGGGAACCACTGTTATGCACAGAAATGTCACTTCAACGTATTTGGTCCATGTCACATAATTACGGAGATGATTAACTTCAATCAAAATCAGCAACAGTTTTGTGGTCTGCGCTGACAGTTTTCTGCATGTATATGTGGGAAAGCAGTCAGGACCACAAATGATTACTGACTATTCAACAAAAGAAGTGTTAAATCTGAAGTATGGGCAGTTGGTAGACACAGCAAAGAAAACATAATTTATTTCCTGTTATCAACATGATGATCAACTTTGTTCCCAACATGTGTCCAGCATTGGTGCAAAGGTTTGCGGACATCTTCTTCCTGGTGGACAGCAGCCTGACGGCTGCAGACTTCCAGCAGGTCAGAAACCTCCTTGTACGGCTGGTCAACCAGCTCCACGTGGGAGCTTCTGCTGACCGCATCGGTTTGGCCCAGTTTGGCCAAGAGACCAAGGTTGAATTCCTTCTGAACGCACATAAAACCAAAGAGGAAATGCTGGTCAATGCCAGGCGCTTTCGCCAGCGCCGCGTGCAGCCCAACGAACCGCGGAACCTGGGAAGTGCACTGCAGTACAGCGCCACTAACTTCTTCACGAGCCAGGCAGGGGCCCGCGAAGACCAAGGCTTCAGACAGTTTCTCGTGGTCGTGTCTGGAGGGAATTCGAGTGATGACGTTTTCAAGGAGGCCAAATGGGTCAAGAATGAGGGGATTACAGTGATAAGCGTCGGCCTGGGATCGGCGTCACTGACAGAGATGAGGGCAATCGCAACCGCCCCATATGTTTACCAGTCCGCCAACATTGTTCCTGCTTTGAAGACAGCGTTTGAGACTGAAGTGGAGACCACAGTCATCAATGAAGGTAAGGAGGATTTCTTCTCTTTGAAGTGAACGTTTTTTCGATGTTCTGATCGGCTGACTCTCATACAGTAAGGCTGTATATCATAATGCTAATCAGTACAAATTATTACAACAATTCTTAGTATTATCATTCTATTAACACTTCGTAAATTAAAAATTATATTAACACAAATCTGTTTTCGGCATTGATGAATCCTAAACAAAGTTTACTTATTTTCTGACAGATTGCAAAATGGCCAAATTGGCTGATATTGTGTTCATCGTTGATGAGTCGGGAAGTATTAAAACTCCCAACTTCCAGCTGGTGCGCAATTTCCTGTACAAGCTTGTGGACGGCCTGGACTTCGGCAAAAAGAGAGTTCAAGTTGGCATCATCATGTACAGCGACAATCCCACCGCTCGAGTCTATCTCAACACCTTCAATGACAAAAAGGAGATCCTTCAGTTCATCAAGATCTTGCCTTATCATGGGGGCGGCACGAAAACTGGCTCTGCCCTGAAGTACGCCCGTGAGAAGGTTTTCATCCAAGAAAGAGGAAGCAGGAAGACACGGGGTGTCCAGCAGGTGGCGGTAGTGATCACAGACGGAAAATCCCAGGACGAGGTGGATCAAGAGGCCGCTGACCTTCGTCGATCTGGCGTCACGCTTTACGCTGTAGGCATTAAAAATGCCAATCAGACCCAGCTCAGGCAGATTGCGTCGTACCCTTCAAAGAAGTATGTGTACAATGTTGACAGTTTTGCCAAACTGAAAACACTGGGGCAGAGCCTGCAGAAGATTATGTGTCATAATATCTACCGTGAGGCCATCACAATCAATACCAGGAGAACTGGCATTAAAGAAGGTTGGAATCACTTTTTGTTAATTATAGAAGTAGGAGTACTTGGAAAATGTGTTTCTAATTAATAGAAAAAACGATTTAACTAAATTGAGAAATTTATTAAATGAAGTCTCCTTTTTCTCCAGGATGTGTGCAGACAGATGAAGCAGACATCTTCTTCCTGGTTGACCACTCTGGGAGTATTTACCCAAAGGACTTCCAAGACATGAAGAAATTCATCATCGACTTTCTCCACACGTTCCGCATCGGACCACAGCACGTCCGCGTGGGCGTCGCCATGTATTCTGGTTCACCCAACTTGGAATTTGACCTGACTACCTACACAGATGCCACATCCCTGGAAAAGGCCGTGCAAAACATTAAGCAGATAGGAGGTGGGACTCAGACTGGAGCTGCCCTGTCATTCATGGTTCCCAACTTTGAAAAAGCAAAGATCAGTCGAGGCCACAAAGTCCCCGAGTACCTCGTGGTCATCACAGATGGGAAGTCGGCCGACGAGGTCAAAACCCCGGCTGAGAAGCTGAGAGCGCAGGGGGTCATCATCTACGCCATCGGAGTGAAGAACGCAGATGAGACGGAGCTACAGGAGATCGCAGGAAGCCCCAAGAAGACTTTCTTGGTCAATGATTTTGACGCCTTGAAGCCCATAAAGGACGACATTATCACTGACATCTGCTCCCCAGACGGTACTTCTGAGAAATGATTTATTTTTAAAAGACACTATGTTGTGTTGGCTACTGGTTATGAAGATAACGTGTATCTAGATATTTAAGAGTCCTTAAAATGCTGTCTAGCCATAATTATTGAGCTTATTGAAGAAGTGAACATCTCCATAATGACACCGTTGTTGTTGTTTTCTGTAGCCTGCAAAGACATTCCAGGTGACGTGATATTCCTAATCGACGGCTCAGGGAGCATCAAAGAAGAAGACTACCAGAAAATGAAAGAATTCACAAAATCAGTTATCGGCAAGTCTCTGATTGGTCAAAATGAGGTGCACATCGGTGTCATGCAGTTCAGCACCATCCGGAGACTTGAATTTCCCCTCAACCGCTTCTACGACAAAGGCGACATGTCGATGGCCATCGACGCCATGCGACAGATTGGAGGGGGCACGCACACCGGGGCTGCCATCTCTGACATCTTCCAGTACTTCAACCCGGTCAACGGGGGTCGCCCGGACCTCCGACAGAGCCTGATAGTGATAACAGACGGCGAAGCGCAGGATGAGGTGAAGGGACCCGCTGAGTCACTAAGGGCCACGGGAGTCAATGTGTACACCATCGGTGTTGTAGACGCCAACACCACCCAGCTGCTGGAGATCAGCGGCACACAGGAAAGAGTCTTCACCGAGAGGAACTTTGATGGGCTGAAAGACCTGGAAGGCCAGCTGGCTCTGGAAATCTGTGAACCTGAGAGCGGTAAGGGCACATGAGGATTTGTCAGTCCAAACACCTCTGATATTTTCAACAACCAAATCTGCTCATTCCTCCAAAATTCAAATTCATAACTGAGATTACGATGCTTTTATCATCACTTACCTCTCTTTCCTGTTTCATCTACAAATGAGAAAGAGCTTGGTGATGTTACAGCCACATGATGTTAATATGGTTTACAGTTAATGTTTTGTATAACTGTTCATAATATTGCTGAGCCTCCCACCTACATGTCTGCTGATTCAGAGCCACCCTAGGCCACTGAAAAACTCAGGTCTTTATGTATCAATGACATTGACGTATAGAGTGTTTACAAGACAATGTCATATTTGAGCCTTGAAATGTTTATAGTCATCAATCATCAATCAATCCATAATTCTATAACTCATCTACCATCACAGCTCATCCTTTTGTCTCCACCCAGACTGCAAAAGGACAGAGATGGCAGACATCATCTTCCTAGTGGATGGCTCCAAAAGTGTCAGTGGGCCCAAGTTCAAAAGCATGCTCAAGTTCATGGGGTCCATGGTGAACCAGACCATTGTGAGCGAGAAGCTGACACGCTTTGGCGTCATTCTCTACTCCAACGACCCCAAATCTATGTTCACCCTGAACCAGTACTACTCCAAGCGGGAAGTCTTGAGGGCCATTGAAGCCCTGGAGTCCCTAAATGGTGATACCTACACAGGCAAGGCTCTGAACTACTCCTTGCAGTACTTTGGGGAGCAGTTCGGGGGCCGCAGGGCCTTCCAGGTGCCGCAGATCCTGATGGTGATCACGGATGGTGAGGCCACGGATCAGTACAGCCTGGAGGTGCCATCCAGAGCGTTGCATGACAGTGGAATCACAGTGTTCGGTATCGGAGTGGAGGGGGCCAACATGAACCAGCTGGAGATCATGACTGGAAAAGACACATCCAAGGTCTTCTACGTCGACACTTTTAATGCCCTGGAAACCCTGTACAAGAACATCACAAATGTCCTCTGCAACACCACAAAGCCCGGTAACCATGGTTTAGTCCGTCTGTTTAGTCTGTCTGTCTTATTTATTTTCTGAATGCTTATGTAGACATTTTAAAGTGACTGTTGCTTGTCTGTCTGTGTTAGTTTGTGAGAAACAGAAGGCAGACCTAGTCATGTTGATTGATCAGTCCGGCAGCATCAGTGCGACTGATTACAGCATCATGAAGAAGTTCATGACGGAACTCATCACCGCCTTCAAAGTCAGTGAAGATTTGGTGCGTGTGGGCGTGGCCCAGTTCAGCAGCACTCCTCAGAAAGAGTTTTACCTCAACGAGCACTACACGGAGGAAAAGCTGAACAACCACATCCAGAACATGAACCAGCTTGGCGGAGGCACCAACATCGGACAAGCCCTGGGCTTCATCCGGGAGTATTTCCAGGCATCCAGGGGGAGCCGCATCGGGGACGAGGTATCCCAGAACCTGGTGCTGATCACAGATGGCAACTCCCAGGACGATGTGGAAGATGCCGCAGAGGTTCTGAGGAAGATGGGGGTTGAGGTGTTTGCCATCGGCATCGGTGATGTCCACGATCTGGAGCTCCTGCAGATCACTGGAACCCCCAGGCCACTTGAACCCCCAAGGTTGTTCACCGTGAAGAACTTTGGTTCTTTGGCCAACATCAAGAAGAAGGTGGTGAACGCTATCTGCAAGTCCACACCCCCCCCAAACTTGGGTGAGTCTGTCTGTTTATTTATCTGTTGATCTGTATTAACTCGCCCTTTTTCCTCAGCATGGTACCCAGTTAACAGGAAGCTGACTGTCTCTCTCCTTTAGCCTGCAGCGTTGATATCGCCATGGGCTTTGACATTTCCCAGCGGAGTGGATCAGGACTTTTGGCGAGTGGACATCCCAAGCTACAGGATGCCCTGCCAGAGATCCTCAACTATGTGTCCAACCTGCAGAGTCTGTGCTGCGTTACAAACTCCCCAAAGAAGCCCAACATTGCCTTCAGGCTGGTGGGCCGCGACGGGAGTGTCCTGTACGACTTCAACTTTGAGGCGTACAGCGAGGAGATTGTGGACAAGGTCATGACCCTGCAAATGTCCCAGCCCACCTACTTCAACTCTGCCCTCCTGCGCTCCTTCGGGGACAAGTTCAAGAAAGAGTCCAATGCGCGGGCCAAGGTTAGTCCACCAGACCAGACCTGAGCTGGGAAGGGAAATATTTTGAACACCACAGAAATCAGATTTGCTGAAAGCTGAAAGCAGTTCCCAGAATTCAATTCTGTTAGCATGACCTTGTATGACCTTGTATGACCGTGTGTGCCCTTGCTGACCAGGTGCTGATGATCTTCACGGATGGACTGGATGAAGACGTGATGAGACTGGAGCAAGAGTCAGAACTTCTGCGACAGTCTGGTGAGAAACGGAAACACACGACACCAATCAACTCACTAAACACACACACATGGGATTCCTCTCTGTGATTCTACTCACACTGAGGTATTAATCATTTCCTGTTATCTACACTCTGCCTGTCTGTCTGCCTGTCTCTCTGTCTGTTTATCTGTCTGTCTGTGTGTGTGTGTCTGTCTGTCTGTGTGCGTGCAGGGATCAACGCCCTGCTGGCCGTGGCCCTGGAGGGGGTCCGGGACCCGTCCCAGCTGCAGATGGTGGAGTTTGGTCGTGGCTTTGGGTACAAGGTTCCTCTGAGCGTGGGGATGCAGAGCGTGGGCAGCAGCGCACTCAAGCAGATCGTACGTCACATACACAACATTACCCACCACTCCAAGACACAAAGTGAAAACAAACCCTAAAAGGTAAAAGAGGAGATTCTGTGAGAGGCGCCAGATAAGAGGGGAGGAGTACCAGGCGTCTGGTGTTCTTCTGCCTCTCAGCTCGCTCCTCCCTTGAATCCTGCTTCACTTCACTGCTTCCTGCATTTCTTACAAGGCCAGTGGGGGAGGGGACATTACATTATATTACATTACATTACATTATATTACATCACATTATATTATATTATATTATATTATATTATATTATATTATATTATACAATATTATATTATACAATATTATATTATATTATATTATATTATATTATATTATATTATATTATATTATATTATATTATATTACATTACATCATATTGTATTATATTATATTATATTATATTATATTATATTATATTATATTATATTATATTATATTATATTATATTACATTACATCATATTGTATTATATTATATTATATTATATTATATTATATTATATTATATTATATTACATGATATTATATTATATTATATTATATTATATTACATTACATCATATTGTATTATATTATATTATATTATATTATATTATATTATATTATATTATATTATATTATATTACATGATATTATATTATATTATATTATATTACATTACATCATATTGTATTATATTATATTATACTAAATTATATTACATTACATCATATTGTATTATATTAAATTATATTATATTATATTATATTATATTATATTATATTACATTTTATGTTGTGTTTGATTATGTGGCTTTATCTTGAATGTCAAGCACTTTGTGGGGGTAATTTCTAATGCATTATATCAATAAAATGACCACAAAAAATAAATAAACCAAAAAATGATAAAAGAATCATAAAATTAAAAATGCTATAAAAAATAAAATAAAAAACAACAGTAATACAGGTGTTATTATAACAATAAGAAACAGAAGAAAGAAGAAACAGTCTTTAATTGTCACACACCACACTACAACACATGCTTGCACACACACACACACACATGCTTGATGGTGCTGGTGAAATGGCTCCTCTGCATTGAACCATCCTGGCTTGTCCTTCCTCCGGGGGCACAGCCAGGAGCAGTGGGCAGCGTACGTGGACGCGCCCGGGGACCAGGTGATAAGTGTCCATCGCTGGTCAGACCATGATGGTGCATGTTTTTACTGACGTGAGGTGGAGGAAACCCCATGTGAACACGGGGAGAACATGCAAACTCCACCCAGAAAGGCTCCTGTTTGGGAGATAACCCACCGGAGCACGGTGCCAACAGCGCCCCAGGCGGGAATCGAACCCAGGACCTTCTTGCTGTGAGGCAGCAGTGCAATGCACTGCGCCACCGTGCCACCAATAACATATAATAAGGATGATTTTTATAATGAGTATGGTTTTTATAGTGATGATGATAATATTAATAATAATAATAATAGTATTTATACTCAGATCAGAGATCCTACATTCTTGTTTTGGGTCATTTCCTAAAGCGGTCGACTGAATCTGGCTCCGGTGCCAGCGACCCTTTCCAAACTCTTGCCACTTGGTCCGATTCCCCCAAAATCTATTTGAGAAACGAGCTAATTTCTCTGAATCCGTCTCACTGCGTCACGCTGATCGCTCCCTGTGACTCCAGGTGATTGGCTGGTTAGGCCGGATGGGGGCGTGGCCAGCGGATCGTAGGATGGAGGACGATGGGAGGATGGAGGAGGATGGAGGAGGATGGAGGAGGATGGAGGGAGGGAGAGAGGAGGATGGAGGAGGATGGAGGGAGGGAGGAGGATGGAGGAGGATGGAGGAGGATGGAGGGAGGAGGGAGGAGGATGGAGGAGGATGGAGGGAGGGAGGAGGATGGAGGAGGATGGAGGAGGGAGGGAGGAGAAAAGTTTGGGGCCAAACTCCAGCAGAGAAACTGTTATTTTATGAATGAAGGAATTTGGTTTATTATTCTCTCTCTCTTTATATCTCCCTGTCTCTCTCTCCCTGTCTCTCTCTCCCTGTCTCTCTCCCTGTCTCCCTCCCTGTCTCTCTCTCTCTCTCTGTCTCTCTCTGTCTCTCTCTCCCTGTCTCTCTCTCTCTGTCTCTCTCTATCTCTCTCTCCCTGTCTCTCTCTGTCTCTCTCTCTCCCTGTCTCTCTCTCCCTGTCTCTCTCTCCCTGTCTCTCTCTCCCTGTCTCTCTCTCCCTGCCTCTCTCTGAAGAAGCAATAAACCCACAACAACGAAGCAGAAAGTAAAACTGAAGATTCAATACGATTCAATGAGGGGATGGTATCTCAGGAGGTAGAGCTGGTGGTCTAGTCATCTAAAGGTTGCTGGTTGGATCCCAGGCTCCTCCTGCTAGCATGCTGTAGTGTCCTTGAGCAAGACACTTAACCCCTAATTGCTCCTGATGGCTGCGTCCGTCGCTGTTTGAATAATTGTAAGTGGCTTTGGATAAAAGCGTCTGCTAAATGTAATGTAATGTAATGTAATGTAATGTAATCCACAGACGAAGGAAAAAAACACAAACGACTCAAACGTTCCCTTCATCCACCATGACAATGCCCCCCCCTTATCATGTCCCCCCCCTCCCTCCTCCCTCCCTCTCTACCCCCCCCCCCCTCCCCTTATCATGTCCCTCCCTCCCTCCCTCTCTCCCAGGACACGGTGGCCGAGCGGGAGTGCTGTAACGTCACGTGTAAATGCTCCGGACATGAAGGCAGCCGCGGCTCCCGGGGGCCTCCGGGGTCAAAGGTGACGTCAGGAATGTGAGGCTGATTAGAGGCGAAAACTGAGTGAGACCTGAGACGACTTGAAAAGGCCTCGTTCAGAGGGGAGGAGCTCCTCCCCCCTCAGGAGGGGAGGAGCTCCTCCCCCCTCTCCCAGCCGGAGGAGTTTGTCTTCGGCTCCTCACGGCTTCAGATCGGTTGATTTCTTTGATTGAGTGATGTTCTTATGACATCACTTCCTGTGCCGACCCAAAGAGACGCGGACACGTTTTCACCGTGAATCACTTTGTTTCGATGGGAAATAACTCTGAGTTTATGGAGCGACATTGCTGTAGATGTGAACATTTGACATCTTCATGGAAGATTTACTTTGGTGAGACTTGGAAATGTCCAAACAGGAGGGAAGAGTCTCAGATCAGGTCAGAGCAGGAAGCAGCCACAGCAGGAAGCAGCCACCAGGACGTGGCTTCTCCGCTCACAACCTTTTTAGAATCTACAAACACAAGGAGGCAGCTCAATGTACAGACCCGGCGTATAGCGGAAGACCAGCCTCCTTAATTCATGTGAGGCAGTGCGTCAGCTGCTTGTGGATGGAGCAGGTGGATGGTGTGGAGGTGGTGTAGAGAACAGGAGCGGGTCATCATGGTGATGTTGGCGGAGCAGCAGCTGGTCGTCCAGGATCACCACAAGGTTGTTGTTGTTGGCGGTAGAAGGAGGTTGAAACAGTAATGGAACGAGGAGCTGAGGTAGAGCCGTCCAGACACGCAGAGAACAACCTGGAGGTGGAGGTGGAGGTGGAGCATCATCTGCATGTCAGTGAGAGGCCACGGGAGCTGAGGGATCTGGTGTGGAGGGAACAGGAGGTGATCTTGGGAGGAGCCCTGAGGGACATCAGAGTTGGAGTGAAAAAGCTAATAACAGCGTCCAGAGTCCACCCGCTACCCGACCTCCAGGTGTGCCCTGGGGTCCTGGGCGCAGGTGCGGCTCAGGTCAGGTTTGATTGCCTCGCTCTCAGGTCTGTACACTTTGATTGGACCGGACAGGGGCGGGGTTAGCTTCACAGACACGGAGGTTAGGGTTAACTCTCCGGACCCGGGAGGAGCTGCCGCTCAGGCACCACCTCCTTCCTGTCGAGCTGTTGGTGCTGGAACCCGACTCCGCTGGTTTTTACCGACTGCTTGTGTTTCCTTCACTTTCTTCCAGGGAATTCCAGGACCGAAGGGACATCCAGGCTTCCCAGGCGAAGAAGGAACTGCAGTAAGTCTCTAAGTTTAACACACACACACACACACACACACACACACACACACACACACACACACACACACACACACACAATCTACATAAAGCATAATACATACAACACATACAACCTGCATCTCCATAGGAGATATTCTATATTACATAAATACAATGCAGTACATAAACATACAGTACAGATAATACATAACATAGTAACACAGTACCAGGGAACGGTACAAAGTACCTGTGCGTATGTCACCTGTGTGTCTCAACAGGGGGACCGAGGACCTCCAGGGGCCGCTGGAGCCCGAGGCATCCAGGGCTGTCCTGGAACCAGGGGCCAGAAGGTAGGACCACACCTCTTGATTGATGGATCGGTTGGTTATTTGACAAAATTGTTGACATGATCTTGCTGTTCTGGTTGCCAGGGCTACAGGGGTCACCGTGGCGACAGGGTGAGTGACAGCTTCAAATGTTTGGTCAGAGACTCCATGTGACAGGAAGTGCGACGCGGTGCTTAGCTCTGACTTCCTGTTTCAGGGCGAGGAGGGTGACCACGGGCTGGACGGGGTCATCGGAGAACAGGTGCTGAGCTTTACCCATATTATGGGATGTCACACTGGACTAATTTTGCACAATAATGATATAAATCCTATTTATATATTTTAAATTACATATAAATACTTTAATTACATGTACAATTATACTAGATGTATGTTTATTAATTTGTTAATATTAGTTTATTAAACCAAATATGATGTGTTGTCTCTCAGGGCGTGGCAGGGCTGAAAGGAGAACTCGGAGCCAAAGGAAATCCTGGAAACCCAGTAAATATTTTTTAGTAAAATCTCTTAGTTTCTCTGTAAATAAACTGAAATCAACTCTCCTCAGGTTCCCTCCGTTCACAGTCTTTCTCTCCCTGTCTCTCTCTCCCTGTCTCTCTCTCCCTGTCTCTCATTTTTCAACAATTAGCGCTGTTAGCACCAACGCTACTTCCTCCATTTATTTCACTGTTGTAGCGACTAGCGACACCTCAGGCTCTCTGAGATCCCCTCAGATCAGATCTATTGATCAGCTTCACCGATATCAAAATTGCTCCAAATGTCAATGACTTCTCGGTGACAAGGTGAAAGGTCACAGTGTTAACAAAGATGGCGGGGACATGACCCTCTTCTGTGAGCCTGTATTGACCTTTGACCTGTGTTTGTTTCCAGGGCAACGGTGGCATCAGTGGAGAGTCAGGGCTTAAAGGCCAGCGAGGACTGAGAGGAGACCCGGTCAGTTCAGTAGCCTCTCTCTGTCGTTCATAAATATGATATACGAGAAACGCAATGTACAATGTACAATTACTGTGTGTGTGTGTGTGTGTGTGTGTGTGTGTGTGTGTGTGCAGGGTGAATCAGGAGCAGATAACATTCTGCGTGGACCCAAAGGAGAAGCAGGAAACGCTGGAATATCGGTACAGACAGACAGATGGATAGATAGACAGACAGATAGATAGATAGATAGATAGATAGACAAATAGATAGATAGATAGACAAATAGATAGATAGATAGATAGATAGATAGATAGATAGATAGATAGATAGATAGATAGATAGATAGATAGATAGATAGATAGATAGATAGATAGATAGATAGATAGATAGATAGATAGATAGATAGATAGATAGACAGATAGATAGATAGATAGATAGATAGATAGATAGATAGACAGATAGATAGATAGATAGATAGATAGATAGATAGATAGATAGATAGATAGATAGATAGATAGATAGATAGATAGATAGACAGATAGATAGACAGATAGATAGATAGACAGATAGATAGATAGACAGATAGATAGATAGATAGATAGATAGACAGATAGATAGATAGATAGATAGATAGATAGATAGATAGATAGATAGATAGACAGATAGATAGATAGATAGATAGACAGATAGATAGATAGATAGATAGATAGATAGATAGATAGATAGATGGATAGATAGATAGACAGATAGACAGATAGATAGATAGATAGATAGATAGATAGATAGACAGATAGATAGATAGATAGATAGACAGACAGACAGACAGACAGACAGACAGACAGACAGACAGACAGACAGACAGACAGACAGTATGTGTGATAGTAACCATCCTCCCCCTACAGGGAGGTTCGGGGGAGGACGGTCTGGATGGAGAGAGCGGTGTCGATGGAAACCCGGTGAGAATCAAACTGTTTTCTCTTCTGTTTCCTTTATGGTCAATTTGAAGAATATGAAGTTTTGTAGTTTGGTTTTGGTTTTGTATTTGTCAAACTACAAACTGTACTTAAATAAAGTACTTTCTCTTATATTATCACTATTCATCACAATACATTATATGACATTATACTACATTGCATTACATTACATAACATCTCATCACATCATATCACATTAAATTACATTGCATTACATCAAATGACATCACATTATGAAGAGGAATCTTTAATTGTCACACACACACATACATACACACACACACACACACACACACACACACACACACACACACACACACACACACACACACACACACACACACACACACACACACACACTTTGGGTGGTGCTGGTGAAATGGTTTCTCTGCATTTCTCCATCCTGGCTTGTCCTTCCTCCGGGGGGGCAACCAGGAGCAGGGGGCAGCGTTCCACAACGCACCCGGGGACCTGGTTCCAAGTGTCCATCACTGGTCACACCATGATGTTTTGGGTGGGGGTCCTTACTGACATTAGGTGGAGGAAACCCCATGTGAGCACATGCAAATTCCACCCAGAAAGGCTCCTATTTGGGAGATAACCCACCCAGAGCACAGTGCCAACAGCGCCCCAGGAGGGAATCACATCTTATTAAATCACATTACATCTCACTAAATTACATCACATTGTATTATATTACATCACATAACCTCAAATCACATTACATCACATTGCAGCAAATCACATCACATCAGATTAGTTTACATCACATTGTATTATATTACATCAAATTACATCACATGACATCATATTGCATTACATTACATTGCATCACATTGGATTACATTACATCACATAACATCAAGTTACATCACATAACATCAAATTAAATTACATTACATCAAATTAATTACCTCACATCTAATTAAATCACATTACATCACATAACATCAAAATAAATCACATTACATCAGATTAATTACATCACATCTAATTAAATCACATTCAATAAATCACGTTATATTACATAAGAGAGAGAGAGACAGACAGAGAGAGAGACAGACAGAGAGAGGGACAGACAGAGGAGTGCAGGGCACTCGTGGTGTACGACAACATTGGGCTGAAGTGGGACTCCAAAAACAATCCACATCTGGTGAGATCACAAGATAAGATGGAGTTTGAAGCAAATCAACAAATATATATTTTGGTTGTTTGAGTAAAAGTAAAAACAGAAGCTTGAGGGTGTGGTCCCTGCCCTAAGCTGTAGAAAAACACAAGAATCACCTCCAGAAGTTAGAACAGTGTCAGAACGTAAAATACATGTCAAATGTAGTGTTTAATACAGTATTCAAATGAAGTGTTTAATACAGTATTCAAATGAAGTGTTTAATACAGTATTCAAATGAAGTGTTTAATACAGTATTCAAATGAAGTGTTTAATACAGTATTCAAATGAGGTGTTCAATACACTATTCAAATGTAGTGTTTAATGCAGTATTCAAATGAGGTGTTTAATACAGTACTCGACTGAGGTGTTTAATACAGTATTCAAATCAAGTGTTAATACTGTATTTAAATGAGGTGTTGGTACAGTATTCAAATGTAGTGTTTAATACAGTATTCAAATGAGGTGTTGGTACAGTATTCAAATTTAGGGTTTAATACAGTATTCAAATGAGGTGTTCAATACAGTATTCAAATGTAGTGTTTAATACAGTATTCAAATGTAGTGTTTAATACAGTATTCAAATGTAGTGTTTAATGCAGTATTCAAATGAGTTGTTCAATACAGTATTCAAATGAAGTGTTTAATACAGTATTCAAATTAGGTGTTTAATACAGTATTCAAATGAGGTGTTTAATACAGTATTCAAATGAAGTCTTTAATACAGTATTCAAATGAAGTCTTTAATACAGTATTCAAATGAAGTCTTTAATACAGTATTCAAATGAGGTGTTTAATACAGTACTCGAATGAGGTGTTTAATACAGTATTCAAATCAAGTGTTAATACTGTATTTAAATGAGGTGTTGGTACAGTATTCAAATGTAGTGTTTAATACAGTATTCAAATGAGGTGTTGGTACAGTATTCAAATTTAGGGTTTAATACAGTATTCAAATGTAGTGTTTATTGCAGTATTCAAATAAGGTGTAAGTACAGTATTCAAATGTAGTACAGTATCAAAGAACCCGGAGAACCTGGAGAAATGCTGCAAGATTCAGCTTCTGCCTGTTCCCTAGTCCACTTTTTATTCAAGCCAGTGCCCAAAATGTGGACGTGTTCTTTATTGTCAAGTAGCAAATCAGCCATGAGCCGTACTTCAACCTAGTGTTCTTACAGAACAATAAAAACTACGTTGAATAAATACTACAGCTGACACACAATTTAAAGCGGTGGCGACGAGAACCTTCGGCTCGGGTTCCCGGTCACGGTCGGGAGAACACGGGGATGAAGGGATCAGAAGGGCGGGGCCCCTGGGCTTTTTGGGGGCCTGTGCGTGTTGCCAAGTGAGGGCTGGAACTAAACAGACTATAGAGCAGACTATAGAGACTATAAGGCAGACTATAGAGCAGACTGTAGAGCAGACTGTAGAGCAGACTATAGAGACTGTAGAGCAGACTATAGAGCAGATTGTAGAGCAGACTATAGAGAAGATTGTAGAGCAGACTGTAGAGCAGACTATAGAGGAGACTATAGAGCAGACTGTAGAGCAGACTATAGAGCAGACTATACAGCCGACTATAGAGCAGATTGTAGAGCAGACTATGAGCAGACTATAGAGCAGATTGTAGAGCAGACTGTAGAGCAGAATATAGAGCAGACTATAGAGGAGACTATAGAGCAGATTGTAGAGCAGACTATGAGCAGACTATAGAGTAGACTATAGAGCAGATTGTAGAGCAGACTATGAGCAGACTATCGAGAAGACTGTAGAAACTATACAGCAGACTGTAGAGCAGATTATAGAGCAGATTGTAGAGCAGA
>NC_137195.1:1178935-1181435 GCF_960531495.2 Zeus faber
CACCACCTCACCCTCTCACCTCCTCACCTCCTCACCCTCTCACCCCCTCACCCTCTCACCCCCTCACCCTCTCACCCTCTCACCACCTCACCCCCTCACCCTCTCACCCTCTCACCCCCTCACCCTCTCACCACCTCACCCCCTCACCCTCTCACCCCCTCACCCTCTCACCCTCTCACCCCCTCACCCTCTCACCACCTCACCCCCTCACCCTCTCACCCCCTCACCCTCTCACCACCTCACCACCTCACCCTGTCACCTCCTCACCCTCTCACCCTCTCACCCCCTCAACCTCTCACCACCTCACCCCCTCACCCTCTCACCTCTCACCACCTCACCCTCTCACCCCCTCACCCTCTCACCCCCTCACCCTCTCACCCCCTCACCCTCTCACCACCTCACCCTCTCACCACCTCACCCCCTCACCCTCTCACCCTCTAGATCAGCCTGGCGCCAGATGAACATGTGTTTGCCGTAACATTCTTTCTCTCTTTCTTCTTCTTTGTCGTGTGACAGTTCTTCCGTCAAACAGGAAACCACGTCCTTTCAGTTCAGTGGGAGTTAAAATGTACAATGACATGATAATTACACAGTCAACACAGAAGAACACTGCTTCCATACCAGGCTCCATCCCATAGGGCAGGAGGAACACTGTTGTTTTGGTTCAGAACAAGATGGCGTTGGAAGTGTCTGCTGCTCAGAAACCATCCAAACCCACGCTCACGAATGATAGATCGTTGATATAGATAGAAAGATAGTTGTATTTGGAGCAGTTCAGACACACTGTCATCCAAGTTTGATCAATATCCGGCTGGACTTGTGGCGGGAGTTAGTTAAAAGACATGTTTTTTTTCACCCGTTATATTCACATGAAAACATTGCAGACGACTGGTTGGTCACAGAAGGTCACAACGTCAACATAACTGTAGTTACTAACAGTAGTACTGGTTACTGCAGTGACTTTAGTTACTAACAGTAGTACTGGTTACTGTAACATGCAGTAACTGTGGTAACTAACGCTAGTACTGGTAACTGCAGTAACTGTAGTTACTAACAGTAGTACTGGTTACTGCAGTAAGTGTAGTTACTAACGCTAGTACTGGTTACTGCAGTGGCTGTAGTTACTAACGCTAGTACTGGTTACTGCGGTGGCTGTAGTAACTGCAGTAACTACTACCAGAGTTACTAGTAACGTGTTACAGTAATAATATATTTATTTTCCCAGAAACGAGTAGTGTAACCAATTAAAATAACATTTCAGTAATAATTTTACAGTATCAGTATTACAGTAATAATATGACAGTTTTGTTACCACTTATTCATTTTGGTAATGGTCACGTTTTTTGAGTTGATATCCGTGATGGGGAAATAGTATTTTGTCACGGTTTGGTGTGGTTGCGTCATGTGATCAGCTGGTGTGACGGCTGCACCCACGGCCCCGCCCCCAAGCTCCGTCCCAAAGGATTTGATTTTACTGATTTTTATTCGAGAACTGATTTTACGGCAACATTTGGAAGTGTAAACAAACAGGGATGATTCCAGTGTTGACGACCGAGCCGATGGTGTTTTATGCCGCGTAGAAGACGGAGGCACCGTCAGGCACCGTCAGTAGTTGAAGCCTGAGCTGCGCATAATGGCGATGACTCTGACCAGAGGTCTCCTGCCAAGTCAGAGTGTTGAGGAGGAAGGAGGCAATTACCAATTTTATGGGGTGTAACAGGAAGGAAAGTACTGTTGGCAGGGAGCAATAAGTTCAGTAAGTTATTGTATTACTTTTGAGAAGAGGCAGCGGCTCGGTGCTCTCAGTTAAATAGCAGCGTTTTTGTTATTTCCTGTGTTTACACGACCAACGAGCCCATCTTAAAGAATAAGCATAAGCGAGGCCAGACCGCTGGTCTAGGAGGAGGCGACGGGCTGACCCGCACAGACCGTCTGACCCACCAACTCCCGGTCACTCGTCAACAAGGCGGTGGAGATGAGATAGGGTTGACTTCACACAACATGGATGGAGCTGTGAAGAGCACCACCGAGACGTGGCTGCAGCGTTTCCATGCCCCGTGTGGAGCCGCTCTATTTACCCAGCAGACAGTGCGGCAGAGCCGGGGAGAGGAGTGTGCGTCGCGTGGCTGATGACGGGTGCACAGCAGACGTTGTTGGGACACACCGAGACAGAATACCCATAACTCCTCAGACACAAAACCCGGCGTTGAGACACAGAAGCTTCTTTATCACATCTCACTGGAGATGAATTCGCTGGAGAAGGGAGTTAGTGGAAAAACACAGGCTTGTCAAGGCATTTACATTGTATTAGTCCTTAGATGTGAAGCCAGATTCCAGGCGATGCCTGTCTACAATAACAATTATATTTTATAGTCAAAGCCAGATGTGTTGCCATTCTTACACAAGGGCGTGTTCCCCTACACACCATTCATTTGGTTGTATGTCATCTTGAATTCAATCAATTCTTCAATATTTTGCACAGGGCTTGTACATTGCTTTG